>NC_044308.2:123344654-123644948 GCF_007474595.2 Lynx canadensis
GAGCATATGCAGGGCAGCTGCTTGGGGGCATCTAAAATGGAGCTATTGCATTTTCTCCAGCACCTCCTCCCTTCCTGGCTCCATGAATGGCAGGAATGAAGTATTTTCTTCCTTCTCTCTTCCCAGTATTCAGCGGTATAGCACAAACGAGCTCACTTCTTCCACTTAGCTCCAACGTGCTATTCCTGGTTCCTCATCTCAGAGAACAAGGTGTCCTTTTTCTTCAGTTTGAGGAGTTTAGAGAATGTACCCAGCTAGTGTCCCATGGACACTATATATTTACTATACTATACACTATACACAAATACATTTAAAAATTCAGGTATTTCATATACTTGAGATTTCCAGTTTCTCTTAAAAAAAATCAGAAGGTTTAGCTACATTGGGCCAATGTTCCTATGTGGTATCAGCCAACTGGAGACAAGGAACAGTTGCCATTTTTTGGATATACCATTTCCAGCCACTGCTGTCTCTACCCTCTCTCTGCCATACAAATCATTCAGTGTCTCCATTCTTCTCCTTCCATCCCCATGCCTGCCTGTAGACCTTCAACTTCATGACTCCTCTCACACAGAAGCGTTGTTAACAATTTAGAGTCGTCCTTTTGCATTTTTTACATAAAATGAGCTCTCAAACATTTTCATAGACACAGCTTTTATAATACTTAGTTTAGAAGAGCCTAGAAGTTGACTTTTACATTGCTGTCCTTAGGGCACATGTTTGTGTAGTCAGAAATATTTGGGACTCACATATGTATTTCATATATATAATGTGTTATTGAGCGTAGCACATTCGATGATTTTAATTCAGTGGTTCAATTTATTTGTGGTCTTTGAGGACCTTCGTATTGAACACAGAATGGTAAATGAAGATTTTATTTGTTTTCTCTGAGAAAGAATTTTATTTGATTTCTCTGAGAAAAGGTGGGTGTCATTCTTAAAGTATGTCATTACACATACTTTGCATACCGTAACACATTTTCTATATCTTAAGCATAATCTTATAATATTGGTGTTTCAGAATGCTCCTAATTATTCTTAAGAGTCTTCACACAAAGCTCTGACTACTTAGCCTTCTCTGAAGGGGACCACCTTTCAGGGGCGCGTCTGAGAGCTCTTAATTACTACAAGAATGAAAGGTGGCACATGATTGAGGAACACATCCTTCATTCCTGCTTCTTACTCAAGGGCTTTAGGCTGTGTGTATCAAAATGCTTCAAATGCTTCCTTCCACATTGCTTTTCTTGTTTCATTCCTCAGATAGTCAAGGATCGCCCACCCCCTCAACCCTGCCCTACTCCTGACAGTATTACCTAAACCTTTTCTTCCATTGCTTCAGGCCATTTTGCTTCCAGTCATATCATCTTCTGAGACTATGAATAATTCTTTCCCTTCAATTATATTGTTACCTTGAAGGTATTTATAGGCTGTGATCTAGTCCCCTGGAGTCATTGCCTTGCCAGACTTTATAAATTTAGCTCTTCCCACCTTTCCTCATATGTTTTATCTTCCAGCCTTTGTAACACTGCCTTTTTTTTTTTTTTTTGAGCCTATCTTTGTAGCTTCTCTGATATTTCAGTATTCTTCCCAAACTAAAGAGGTCAGAATAACACATCATATCCCAGGTATTACTGTGAGTATCTGAATGTAGAGAGGGAAATCAATTGAGAGGATTACTTCAAAACTGAACTTAATCTATTTGTGACTCGAAAAACAGAATGGTAGAGAAAGCTAACAGGGCACTGTCAACATGTTTCCATATATTTTAACATAATGTAAGGATAATCATGGAAGCTTAAGGGTAAGTGATGATTTTTTTTTTTTTTTTTTTTCTAAGAGAGAATATCTTGATTCTGTTGGGGACTTATTCCTATCCTTTAGAATAATATCTTCTTTAAAATTCCAGGCTTCACATATAGTTGTGTAATAAGATGGATTTTCTCCCCTACTACATGTGCTTTTAAACCTATATCATCATTAATATTGTTGTTATTATTAATATTGTTCCTGCCTTGTGGTTTAAAATTAAGAAACAGCATTAAACATTGAATTTTAGGAAGGAAAAATAAATTTCAGTGTGAATCACCTAGGCTCTAGTGTTAAGTTCTGGTCCATGTCGACAGTCATTGGTAGCACCTCATCAGTATAACAAATTGGGTATAGCCTTGGTGGGCCCTGTAAAGAGCCAGGCCTAGCTTAGCTCTCTAGTGCATGGTTTCCAAACATTTTTGATTGTTCACACATAGGAGAAAAAAATTAATCATGTACCACTGATAAAGATGCATCAGTGCTAATACGTTGTTTATATTATGAAATATACAAAAACATCAGACTTTTTTAAAGTAAAGATTTCAGGGGCGCCTGGGTGGCTCAGTCGGTTGAGCGTCCGACTTCAGCTCAGGTCACGATCTCACGGTTCGTGAGTTTGAGCCCCGCATCAGGCTCTGGGCTGATGGCTCGGAGCCTGGAGCCTGGAGCCTGCTTCCGATTCTGTGTCTCCCTCTCTCTCTGCCCCTCCCCCGTTCATGCTCTGTCTCTCTCTGTCTCAAAAATAAATAAACATTAAAAAAAAAATTAAAAAAAAAAAAGTAAAGATTTCGTAAATAGACATTTCAGTATTGCTCCCCATAACCCCAGTGAACCGATCTTGACATCTTTGGGGGATTCGTAGTCCACTTTGGAGACCGCTGCTCTGGTGGAATCTCTGAACTGACAGAGTAAGTGGCCAATCTCAGCCCTTCTCAGTAGGAAGCCCAGAGTGAAAAGTTAAAGGCTGGAGGGCACCTGAGAGCTTTGTCATCCAAACATTCATTTTAGAGACTAGGGTACAGAGGCCCAGAGAGTTACCTACCTAAGGTCACAGTCGTTTGACAAGAAAGCTGGGGGTAAAACAAAAGTTTCATGATTGTCAGATTGCAAGGAAAACACTGGTTGATCGGCTTCAGCTAGAGTTTGAGGAAGGTGGAGGCTGAGCTCCTGAGGGAGACAGGAGAGGGTGCGTTAAAGGGTTGTTTTGATGGTGAAGTATTGTTTGCCTATGTGGTTTCTGCTCTCTCATGCCCTCTCCTATTAAGCCTTCTTTACAAGTTTTCTTTCTGTCTCAGTGTATCTTTCCATTTCTCTCTCCAACTTAAAATTCAAAGTTTCTATTTACAACAGACCTCTTTAAAATTTTTTTTAATGTTTATTTGAGAGAGAGAGAGAGAGAGAGAGAGAGAGAGAGAGAGAGAGAGAGATGAGCACAAGTTGGGGAGGGGCAGAAAGCGAGGGAGACACAGAATCTGAAGCAGGCTCCAGGCTCTGAGGTGTCAGCATAGAGCCCAACACGGGGCTCAAACTCACAGACTGCAAGATCAGAACCTGAGCCAAAGTCAGATGCTTAACTGACTGGGCCACCCAGCGCCCCAATAACAGACCTCTTTAATAAGAACATGCTCTGGAGCCAGACTTTCCACATTTGAATCCTGACTTTGTTACTTAACAGTGTTATTTAATAGCTCTATGACTTTAGGAAAGTTACATATCTTATCCATGCCTCAATTTCCTCATCTGTTGAAAGCGAGGATAATAAAGCTCCATGTGGGTTGATGTGAGTATTAAATGAGATGATATATTGAGAGCCCTCATACACCGCCTGGCCCCATCCTAAGGGTTCTTTAAAAAAATTTTTTTTTCAACGTTTTTTATTTATTTTTGGGACAGAGAGAGACAGAGCATGAACGGGGGAGGGGCAGAGAGAGAGGGAGACACAGAATCGGAAACAGGCTCCAGGCTCCGAGCCATCAGCCCAGAGCCTGCCGCGGGGCTCGAACTCACGGACCGGACCGCGAGATTGTGACCTGGCTGAAGTCGGACGCTTAACCGACTGCGCCACCCAGGCGCCCCCCTAAGGGTTCTTTAAATGTCAGCTGTCATTATTGTCATCATTTTATTAGTAATTTCTCCTAAAAGCTTAGAGCACTTTGCCTTAAACCATTGCATTTCATTTTGTAGCATGCCCCCATGCTAAACAGAGAAAAGCATTTCCCTTCTCACTGTATGAACATGTACACTGAGGCCTATGTGTATGTTGATGACCCAAATCAGCTCTGAATCCCAGGACAGATTTTCAACTGGTGTTCCATGTCAAATTGTATTTCCTTTCACGGTGAAAAAAATGACACAAAACCCTGTTCGGCAGAGCACAAACACAGATCCATATTTTTGTTTTTCTTCTCATTTCCCTGAAGCATATCCTCTCTGTGCATGCGGGCCCCATTCTGCCAGAAGTCTGTCCAGCCTGAGGATGATGGCAGCAGTAGGGTTAAAGTAGGATCTGTTCATCTGTCTGAACTCTCTACTGTGTGAGAGCCTGTGTTACAACCTTAATAACTTCCTCACATAACTAGCTTTCTCCACTCCCTTGGAGTATTTCCATTTTCTCCAGTGTTCAGTATCAGGGAGTGTTATTAAATGATAAGGGGGTTTGCTTCCTGGTGTATATTGTGAGAGGCTGAGAGACAATGAGTGTTGTGACACTTTGGAGGGCATGTTAGCACTGATTACGGGAACTCTGTATCAGAGAACAGATCATGTGATAGGACTGCATCTGGTACGCTGCCTCCCTTCCCCAGAGAGTTATTAATGGGCCTTCATACCTGGTAAGATGGATTACGATGTCGGGGAAATGCGATAATTAGAGATGTGTCACTTATCATAAGCAGGGCCCCAGCACCTAAGGCTGGCAGCTCTGTTCCATGTGTGAGGCAGTCTCCAGAGACAAAAGTAGAACTAGTTGTGGTGACCCGAAAGAGGCTATCTTAAATCGTCATGATGGGTATTAAGTAGTCATTGGCATTGAATATAGAAAAAGAATGGAAGAACTGAGTTTTATCCCTAATTCTGCCACCATAGAAGTCTTGACCATGGGGTTCAAGACCATGGGGTCCTGAGTAAGAGTTACTTAACTTGCGGTGATCACTTTTTTGATATGAGAAAGTGGGAACTATATATGCCCTACTTATCTCATGGAGTTGCAACTCAAAGGTCATTTCCATCAAAGTAGTGGGATAGAGACAAGAGTGTGCCTGAGTGCAAAAAAGGAGACATGAGGACATTTTCAGGCAGAAGAGAGGACATCAGTACAAAGTCAGAGATTGACAATGTATGGTGAAGAGGTGGACCAAATTGGCCAATTTAGAGCAGGAGAAGGCAGGGAAAGGGAAGGAAAACCAAGGTAGAAGGTTTAATTTTGGTCACCTCTCCTGTGGAACAAAGAAGAGAGCAGGGATTAGGGAACTGAACCAAAATTATGAGTAGGAGGAGTCAAGGATGTTCACATCTGATATCTTAAACTTACCAGTGAGAAAACTTTTAAGGTCATCTGTTGCAAGCAACAGGAGCAAGTAGATTTGGAGACTGGGAGAAAGTTGGAATCCTTGCAATGACCACTTCAGGGGATCTCAGAGGAAGAAGCCAGCAAGGCATCTTTTCAACAATGTCTTGACCTCTGTCAAAACAACTTGGGTTTTGAGCCTAGTTCTGTCTTTTCCTCCTAGGATGGCTGTAAGCAGTTCCTGGTCACTTCCCCCATCTGTACTACAGGGTTATAATTTATACCCTCCACACCTGTTAAGAAAATGAAATATGAACACATATGTAATGTGCACAACACTATAGTTTACACCCAAAATTTCTTCATTATTTTATTTTAATTTTTAATTATTTAATGTTTATTTATTTTTGAGAGAGAGAGAGAGAGAGAGAGAGAGAGACAGAATATGAGTGGGGGAGGGGCAGAGAGAGAAGAAGACCCAGAATCCAAAGCAGCTCCAGGCTCTAAACTGTCAGCACAGAGCCTGACGCAGGGCTTGAACTCGGTAATGGCAAGATCATGACCTGAGCCAAAGTTGGACGCTTAACCAATTGAGCCACCCAGGCACCGCAGCTCCTCATTATTTTAGAAACATAGGCGCAATGGCAGAGAATGCATAAAATATCCAGGGTTGCTAAATAGGAGTGTCCAATTTAGCAGTTGGGTTGCATTGGCCTATCTTCTTGTGCCAGTAGTATGTAATATTCTTCATAGGTACGAAGCCTCTCAGAGGCTGGACTTCAGCCCCAGTGCTGTTCATGCCTAACATTTCTCTTCTATGCATTTTTCCTTGCATGTGGCCTTATGTAATGGACTACATAGAGGAAGGGAGTCTCTGTACACTATAACGTGTTTCCTGTGCTCCTGAATTGGTGCCAGTGGCACTTAAGCCAATCAGGTAAACCCCAAGCCACACCTGGCTCCCACTTGAGAAGGAAAAATTATTGGAGTTTGCACAGGTAGGTCAGGTAGTTTAGCATCTGCATTAGTATTGAACTACCAATCGTAGATACCTGGTTCATTTTACTCAAAGGGTAGCCCAAGAATAAATGTGAACGACTTCCTTTTGGAGTTCCCTCTTTCTAGAGCCCTTTCCGGAATTCCTCTTTATTATATTCTACATGATTAATACAGATAATCACAAATGTGAACATTCACTGCAGTTGGAGTAGAGGTGGGAGTTCACCTGGGAGGAAAGAAGACCCTTCTTAAGAAGCAATTCAACACCCCTCCATATATATAATAATTTACCTTTCATGAGAAAGCCCCAATTCAAACACAGTAAAACCTTGGATTGTGAGTAACTTGTTCTGTGAGCATTCCACAAGATGAACGAACATTTCTAATAAATTTTAAGTTCATAATTGAATGATGTCTTGGCAATAGGAGTAGTATGTGACGTCAAATGGCACATGATCACAACTGAGCCAATGGTTCTTGAAATTCACTTTGATATACCAGTGCTTTGGATTACAAGCATGTTTCTGGAGTGAATTATGCTTGCAAAACAAGGTTTTACTGTACTTCTTTAGACCAAAAACTCCTTTTAAATGGAGTGACTATTGTCTTATAAAAATGCCTGCTATGCAGAAAGCATTGACTGAGTGCAGGAATGTGTTTGTGTAGGGTGGGTGTGTCTGCTTTTGTTTTGTTTTGTTTTTCTCTGTAATCCCCTGAATGATCTCAAAGATAGAAGCTATTATCCTCATTTAACAATTAGGGACCCAAAATCCAGAGGTTAAATGACTTGCCAAGTTCCCTGCCACTTGCAAAGAGCTGAGACGAGATTTAAGTCCAGGTGTACCTACAGCCAAAATCCAGGTTCTTTCTCCTTCCTGGGATTTCCTAATGCCTACACAATCTGTCCCTTGAATCATTCAGCCTCCACACTGTTCTATTCTATGGCACACTCTTGTCATGTTGGCCCCTAGAGTGGAAGGTGATAAGATGAAACCAAGAGATTGTTTTATCAGCTTTTCCACTCATGTGCCTGCATGGTTCCTACCTTTAGTAACAAGAGAGAAAGCCAGTCACAAGGCTTTGGGGAAACCAATACCGCTTACCTGGGAAAATCTTGAGAATTATTTACTGCTAGCAGAACCCTCAAAATCTTGCCAGGGAGGCTTTATATACTCTGATAAGATTTGACATTACATATCTTTGGGGAAGAGTGTGAGTCTATCTACAAATGCCAGTTAGCATGACAGACAAGTGGCAAAAGTTTTCACAGAATAATTGATTCGGGAAGGGTAATCTATTTTCTCCAAAGTAAGGAGTAAGTTCAGGTAGAGAATATATTTGAACACTAAGAAGCATCATGCTCAGTTTAAACGTTATTTTTGTCAAAATCTTCACTATTTTTATATCATCTTAAGATTATGAATGTCTCTATTTAGGAGACAATGATTTGTCTGATAGACATAATCAACTGGCAATTATAGACCGTAACAACTGTGACCCAGACCAGTAATAATTGAGCATCTCTCTGTCTTCTCATAGATGGACTCCTGGAACTTATTAGTATACCTACTGAACTAGAGAGCCCACATCAGGAAGGTGCCACTTTTTTGCTGAACTGGCTTGGCCAGCTCAGAAAGAATATCCAAAAGTCTTGGTTCTTGGGTCCTAGTGTATTATATCCAAGCTTCAAAAGAATCAATTAAAATGCAGTTTAATGTTAATATTTAGTTAATGTTAATATTGAGAAAACTAGTTCATGAGCTAGAAAAATCACTCTAAACCAGATTTTATGCATCAGTAAGTCAAGAAAAAAAAAACAACATTTGAATTTGTCAGTAGGTCCCTATTCTCCAATGCTGTCTCTCTTTTCAAAACGATTTTGCAACATGCTTAGTGTTAGTGCTAATGTATCATTTTCTAGAATATATTTACCAATGAAACCTTCAGAGAATTTAGTGATATCATGAATTACATGAAGTCTCAGAAGATTATGTCTGTATTTCCATGGCCAGATACTCCTGCACACAATTTTATCAATCATGTATGGAAAGTACTATGACATAGTAAATTCTACCAGGCTTCAATGAACAATCTCATGTGTTTCCTCCCAAAAAGCATGCTTTCAATTTTGGAGATTTGTTGGTAATCCAAGTTTAGAATCTTACATGTTTACTTATTTTGAGACAGAGGGAGAGCACAAGCAGGGGAGGGGCAGAGAGAGATGGAGAGAGAGAGAATCCCAAGCAGGCTCCACACTATCAGTACAGAGCTGGATGGGGGGCTTGATCTCACAAACTGTGAGATCATGACCTGAGCCAAAATCAAGAGTTGGATGCTTAACCAACTGAGCCACTCAGGCACCACCAAGGTTTAGAGTTTTAAATGGTGCTAGATGAAGAAATGCCAAACAAAAGCACAATATGAACACCAAAGTATTTTCCATCTGAGTGAAATTCCAGTGTGAAACAGCTTAATATGGTGAACTTGACCATCGGTGGGTGCCTACAGGTGAATAATGGACATTAATTCAGGTGGCAACACAGGGGTTAGCATTGTGAAGCTCTTTAAATTCCAGAACTAAATGGATGATCCACTGAGAGGCAATGTCCAGACAGATCAATACCGTACAAAAAGATAATTGCTTTTCTTGGTGAATCATAAGAAAGGTCTGGGGCTTTAGGGAAATTGAGAGAGATTTCTTTTTTTTTCTTTTTTCTTTCACAAAAAGGTAATTAATGAGTACAACAGACAATTCAAGACAAGAGAATAGAACCTGAAAGCTTGAAAGCTGTACATTCAGAATGGATTTAGAGATTTATAGAAAGGCTTTAGCCCAGAGCAGTGCCTACAAAAGTGGACAGAGCTATGTTAGTGACAATGTCTTCTTGAGAGATGCATGCTAAAATCTTTGTTTGGGCAAGTATCCAAAAACATTTGAGCCAATGAGGTATTCCTTCCAGCATAGCTACGTAAATGGAAAAGAGGCAAATATTTAGGGGGGAAAAAAAGGAAAATAAAAGAAAAAAAAGTTTGAAGTTATCCTAAAGGTAGTTTATAAATGAGGTCTGAAATACAATCTACCATGGGATGAATGTGTTTGGATTTTACTCCAGCTCTGATCTGTCATGCTTTCTTAGACTGAAAAGTAGCTATTTCATCCATCAATAATAATACATTAAAAGATGGTTTAAAATGTAAACTCAGAGCCTCTTCATTTCTTAAAATCTCCAAAGGAGTTTGGTTCAACAGAATATATTATTATCAAGTTTTAAATATAAGGTAAGCATTAGCATTGTGTTTCAACAAAAATTTCCACAAGGTCTATATTAGTTAATGAAAATGTCTCTATTGAATTGAATGACAAAAAGCTGGTCATACTAGGGACAGTGTCTAAGCGTCATAATTTGCTTTTTTACTCATTTCCTTCTGCCAGATTACATGTTCCTTAAAGACAGGGTCCTAGTCCTGTCCATCCTTAACATATATAGTATGTGCTCAATAAATGTTTCTTCAATGAATGTACCAAAAGTGTAATCTAATTGCAAAGTTAATAAGTATGTATTAAATGTATACTTGATGTCTGGGACGAATTATCTTACTAATTTTTTTTTTTTTTTTTTGAAATTTGACTATATTTGAGCCCGAAGTGGTTTACTTAAAAATATAGATCATTAAAGGGGCATGCCTGGGTGGCTCAGTCCATTAAGCGGCTGACTTTAGCTCAGGTCATGATCTCACAGTTTGTGGGTTCAAGCCCTGTTTCAGGCTGTGTGCTCACAGTTCAGAGCCTGGAGCCTGCTTCAGATTCTGTGTCTCCCTCTCTCTCTCTGCCCGCCTCCCTCAACCCTGCTCTTGCTCTGTTTCTCTCTCTCAAAATAATAAACAAACATTAAAAAATTTAAAATATATAGAGAGATCATTAAAACAAACAGAATCCTTTCTTTATATCAAAAGATTGTTTCCTGACACAAAAAAATTAATAATGGGTTCTGCCATCTTCATTAACCTCCTGTTTCATCTGAGAAATGGCTGCATTGAGGCAGACTGGGGAGACTATTTCTGTTCTGTAAAAATTTCAACTAATCTCCCAGAAACTTGAAAACTGGTTACATACAGAGAGCAACAGAAAGGAGATGTGAGTTTCCGTTTCATTAAGCATGATCATCCTCCAAACCCATCTTTCTTGGAGGCCTTGCATGAAGGAGGCAAAGAGAACATCATTAAGATCGATCTTTTCTGCAAGGGACCAAGGAGAAAAATCTTTAAAAAACATAGGAAAGAGTCAATTATTTAGAAAAAATAGGGATTGAAGTTGTCACTTTGGGGAAAGACAGTTGACAAATGTAGTCTGAAATATACTCCACCTACCAAAAATTTCTTAAAACTTTTTATTTTGAAATAATTTTGGATATATAGAAAATTTGCAAAGATGATATAGAGTTTCTTTACACCTTTCACCCAGCTTCCTCCAATGGCAACATATTCTATAACCATGGTACATTTATTGAAACTAAGAAATTCATTTTTATACAATACTATTAACTGTAGACTCTTTTCCTGGTTTTTCAGCTAATAATCTTGTTATGCTCTAGAGTTTAGTCCAAAATACCATATTTTACTTACTCTGTTTGTCTCCTTGGTTTCCTCCAATCTGTGGCAGTCCACAAATACTTCTTAATTGAAAGACTTATCTAAAAGTATATTTGTTAAATCAGTACCATTCTTCTTACCTTTCCTTTCTCCACTGAATTTGAGCATCAGTCACTTCCTTAGCTGTTGATGCTAATTCACACATTGAATGTTTTTCTATAGCACATTATAAGTGTATTGATGTGGTCACACATTAGGAATGCATATCACACTTAAATCTAGAGAGTATACAAAAATACTCTTCTAGCTTCACCAAACTATCTTCTCATTACTCATTATGACAAAGTATAGAGTGCGGGGTTGGAAACACAGACTCTGTGGCCTAACTGGCTGGATTTGAATCCTCACTCTAGTTGTATGACATTAGGCAAGTCACTTAATCTCTCTGTACCTCAGTTTCTGCATTTGTAAAATGCACAGAAAGTTAAAATGAATCAATGTGCAAAACACATAGAAGAGTTAATTACCACATGGTAAGTGCTTTATAGTAGCTCTTACTATAGTTATTATTGTCCATAAAAAAAAATGAAGGAAGGAAATCAGTGTAGGGCAGCAGAACAATTCCTGCACTCTGCATCAGAATGCCTGAGTTAACATCTTTGTTTATTTTGTGATAGAGATAATAACACCTGCTCTGTTTTTCAAGGAGTTATATTAAGGATCACATTAAGCATGAAAAGGAGATTGCAAAATGTAAAATGCAAACCTGAGCAATAGTATGGAGGAGGGGTGGCTAGAACAGGAAGAGCTTGGGACCTCACCATGTAGCCTGGTCCTGACAGTTGTAGAAGATGTGTGGGTTTATGGGAGTAGTTTGTGTTGGCCACAGGTATTGGTTTGATGGTCCATGTATATATGTCCCTTTTCTTGGCCAAATATGATGGGTACAGGAGGTCAAGGTACCTGGAAAAGAGAGTAACACAGGTGTTACCCCTCATAGCCTCACTGGAGAATGTTCCAGACATTTCTGTTGATGCTCACAAGGGACAGGAATAAGGGGACTAGGTGGGGTTGGGGACTTGGTGAGTTAGCTGTTAATCTAAATTCTTCATTTCACGTTGGTGTCGTTAATTTCAGTCATTACTGCAAAGAACTTTTAGAGGAAGTTATACCTTGCTTTCTTTCTAAGTGGCATCCGACCACCTGGGGTCTAATGCTTTGAGAATCTGCAAGCTGACACAGTGGCCAAGGAGTGTTCTTCAGGACAGAAGGCCAGGGTATGGAGTGTACTGGGGCTGCTGAGGCCATGCTCGCCATTGATTTTCTGCTTTGTTACCAAGCAACTGAGATTTCTTCAGAATGAAAAAGAAAAAGACATACCACCTCCACTTCATAGGGAAATACGTTGAGAAAGAATAAATGGGCACTTTAGTTGTCCCTCAGGGACAAGGATAGCATGCCGCGTCAGAGTTCTGAATTCAGGATCTCAATACAGCAGCAGGCAGATGTGGTAGCTGCAGCTGGAAGCACTACTTCTCCTCCTTCTCCTCCTCTTCCTCCTCTTCCTTCTCTTCCTTGTCCCTGTCCTCCTCCTTCTCTTCCTCCTCCTCTTCACCTTTCCCTCTTCTCGCACCTCCTCTCCTCCTCCTGTAACAATGTGAAACGATAACTCTATAATAAATACAAAGGATCCTCAAAAGACCCAACCCTCTTATAAGGTACATAAATTGAGGGACAAATTATATGATTAATAGCTAACACTTATTGACTGCTTACTATATACCAGGCACTGTTCTAAGCATTTTACAAATAATCCTTACAATTCTGTGAAATAGGACTGATTACTAATGCCATTTTACAGTTGAAAAAACTGAAGCACCTAGTCAATAAGAAAATTGTCTAAAGTTGCACAGATTGTAATTTAGAGTACTTTTCCAAAAGATTTCCCATTCTGATAACTATTTTCAATAATTAAGATAATCCGTAAAGATCTTTACAATGATAGTGTTATTCTACCCCTACTCACATTAAACTCATATGTGCAAAAAAATTAAAAAGCTATAAACATAGTGACTATGGTTGAAAGTAGTCATTTTATGTTTAAAAGGTATCATCTCCATCAATTAGTCAAATACTAAAATGAAAAGGATTAACTATAAACTGAAATTTAAAATGCTGGAGGGAAAGCATTGAGTAGCAAGTATTAGGATTTTTTTTTCCCCTTGAAACAGTAGCCATGACCCAGTGATCTGGGAGAAGGAGTGCTTTTTTGACAGACTAACTTACAGAGTTTTCTACTAAAAAAAAGAAAAAAAAAAGAAGAAGAAAAGGAAAGGAAAAGACCAGGTTATGACCTAATTATGTATCACACACACATATGATCATGGGCCAGCTAGGTCATCGGTTTTCAGTACAGTAAACAGTTACCTGAGCTGATCAAAGGGTGGTGTTCTGTAAGAAATCTGATCTCTGGTAAAAAGAGATTCCCCATGGATAACAACCAGGGATTACATATTTTCAAAGACGAAGAAACAGTGAAATGCCCTCAGCTAGACAGAACATAGTGTAATCGTTCATTCTTGGTTATCCGAAAGGATTCTGCTCTGCCTCGGGGCTGTCATTATGAACATCAGTGATTATTGTGGGAATTTGGGAAGTGCTAGTGAATAGGAAGCTCCAATTACAGAACACTGGATAAAACAGCCTTTTCTATAATTACACTGTGTTTAGATGGATGGGCCTAATGAGCAGTGTTCCTTAACCCAAATGTTGATTTTGGAATGAGTTAAAATTAGGGCTAAAACTGTTAGTAAATGTGTTTACTGGATTGACTATGGGACTCCAAATAGAATTCAAATTATTCAACTAACATCCCTTAAGTACCAAACCATTGTCAGGCCCTGGGCTAGGTCCTAGAGATCCAAGAGTAGATGAAACCCCCAAGGAGTTACAACCCAGTGAGGGAGGGGGAATTTTAATGATAATAATAGCAGCTGATATTAACTGAGCCCTTGCCAGGTGCCAGACACTGTTCTAAACACTCTGCCTGTACTAATTCATTTACATGCTCACCATTATAACCCCATGAAGGAGGGACTATATTACAGGTGGGAAAGAAAGCATAGGAGGGCTAAGTAGTGGATTCACGGTCATGCATGTGGTAAGTGGCAGAGCAGGGCTTAAACTCAGGTGGTCTGATTTCACTAAATCACTGCTTTGATGTTGACACCTAAAATAGTGCCTGGCTCACAGTAGATGCTTAATAAATAGAGTCACTAAATGAAGGGATATAGAATTGAAAGGGTGAATGCTTTTGTGATATGTGTATAGAGCCTGGAGATGGTGACCAGTGGGATTCTGACACCCTATCTTCCATTTTGTCTGCATCCCTCACCTAGAGCACAAATGCCAAAAGGAAACTTTACTTCTAGGAACAGAGTCATGGCATTGATTTGTTGATTCATTCATTCACTCATTCTTTCATTCTTTCTTCACTCATTGGTCATTTATTGAGGCCTCCTGCGTTTGGTTTTCTGGCAGTTATCTTAGTCAACTGCATGTGTAAGTACACGTGTGTGTATTGGAGGGAGAATCAAGTACATAAACAACTAGTATAATGCAAAAGTGTTCTTGTTTTTAGTAGCAGTTATGTATCTAGACTTACGTGAATACTATTTTGGGGGGGATGCAAAGAACGGTGCTCCTGTTTCCACTCACTAGAAAGTTAGTTTATAAGCATTTATCTTCACATTATCAGAGATAGATTTTTCTTACAATTGGTTTTCCAAAATTCCAAGGTTTAGCAGATATCAGATCTGGAGGAAAAGGAGAGAAACAAAACAAAACACAAGAATCAATACAAAGACTAATGGCCATTCATCCAAATAAAACAGATATCATTCAAAACTAGACATGAGCCCCTGGTTATCACTGGTCTTCTTCATCTTGAGTGAGGGATATTGAAGCAGACTGGTTTGGCTGCTGTTTAGTGGGGGAGTGATTAATACTTTTCACTAGCCCAAGGGATGAAAAGCAAAATTAGTTTTCATTCTAGAAAAAAAAATTTAAAGGCCAGTTAAAATTATTGACTTCATGCATCACTCAGCAATTATAGGAAGCATTACTGTACCCTCTCCGTAGATGATTAGAATAATTGCTGACCTTTCATCTCTCTCATCTAATGACACTCTCCCAGTGCCTTCCACTTCCCTTTGTGTCTTAGCATGCTGTCTATATCTGATTTGCTAAGAGAACATCAAGTCTCAGCATAATTGGGCCATTTCCCTGTCATACTGGTACGCTTCTAAATCTCCCTCCTCTGTAGGTTGCAGTGAGGTCAATTATATGCTGTCAAATGGCAGAGAAAATATTAACAATACATATATCCTAGAACTGAATATATACCACATGTGTGCTTCCTTTACAGAGGGACTTCTCTTAAGATGTCTTAGATGAAGTCATTGGAAGTTTTCTTGCACATTTTGCCAGTGATTGCTGGCAATCACTAATGCTTTGATTAGCAGCATAACTGATACATGATTTATATTGGTCTTTTTTTTTTCCCTGAGTGGCAAAAGATAGAGAGGGTTTGTACTAACACAGTGTTTCCCATACTTGCCTGACAATCAGAATCAACTGTGGCAGATAAAAATATGCCCCAGACCTATGAATCAAAGGTTTTCACAGGCCTAGGGATCCATATACATAACAAGCTCTCTAGGTGATCTGATCATCAGGCAAAGGCTGGGAAGCCTTGTGCTAATAATATTCAGTAAGTTTTATATGCCTCATACTTTCCTGATTGGGGTAATGCCTAAGTGTCTTTCTTTGATTAAACTTAGATTAAAATATTCAGAGTATCTCCCACATTGAATTTTTCCATTGCCCATTGCCTGGACTTTGAGAGAGTGAAGTCCATGTAGGGATATTCTATGATGAAGATGTCTTTCTGTTTTTATTCTTAAGCTGAATGAATAAGGGCACTAGGCCATTACCCCCCACCTTTGTCAATGCTATGACAACATACATTGACCTTGTGACATTTGTCAACAAAGCTTTCTCACCAACTAAGCTTAACCAACCTTACTTCTAAAACATTTGAGTGTTTCACAATGTGAAGTCCACTTTGACAGAAGCGAGGGATAGAAAAAGCAACAGATTTCTAAAATATTACAGATAGAAGTGCCATTGGAGAACACCCATTACAAACTGAGAGATATAAAAATAAAGAAACATAGGCCATTAAGGGACTTAGCAAAGTCAAATGGTTAATTAGAGGGACAGTTTGGACTAAATATCCTGATTCCAAGCCTGATGATATTCTCTCTTGTTCACCATTGCCTGATTCGTACAACCAATTGGCCTCCCCTCCAAGGGGGAAAAATTAGACTAAATAAGTGACTTAAAACTGTGTTATCTGAGTCTCTACTGAAACTCTGGGTTCAGTATAAGAGCCAGAGAGGCATTGGAGATGGGAATAGAGGTGGGAGAGTGTAGGCAGGTCAGAAGGTGGGGCTTAGACTTCCCTTCATTCTGTTTTTATCAGGTTGGTATTTTAAAATTACATTAAGAGTTTGGGAAAAAAAAAACCTGATACTTTGTTTTTTAAGTTGTAAAGGCAGAGGACTATATGGTATCTTCAAAAATATATCTGATCTAATATTTGGGTATTCTGAGAAAAGAGGTCTGTGAAAGCAAGGACACTGTCTTTCTTTGCCTATCCCTGTAGGATTTGATTCTTGTGTATTTAATGAATGGTACCTATTGGCCATTTCTAAGTGTGGCTTGGTCAACTCAAGGAATTGATACTTATAAAGTAAGAACAGAGTGAAGAGAAGCTATTTGGAGGGAAGCTATCTTTTAAAATCCTCTTCAAGGGGCGCCTGGGTGGCGCAGTCGGTTAAGCGTCCGACTTCAGCCAGGTCACGATCTCGCGGTCTGTGAGTTCGAGCCCCGCGTCGGGCTCTGGGCTGATGGCTCAGAGCCTGGAGCCTGTTTCCGATTCTGTGTCTCCCTCTCTCTCTGCCCCTCCCCCGTTCATGCTCTGTCTCTCTCTGTCCCAAAAATAAATAAACGTTGAAAAAAAAAAAATTTAAAAAAAAAAATAAAATCCTCTTCAAAAAGCCAAGTTTAAATGTCCACTATTTTCCCCTAAAATGGAAAGGTGACTTCACTCTATAGGCAGTAGTATCATGCATGCTGGCCTCTACTCCCCAACAGGTAGAGAGAGAGGGCATTTACTCAGAGTATGAAGTGCCCTTTCTCTTATCTGAGCCTATTCTGCATTTAGGGAGACTTTGACACTCCTCTTTAGAGTCCTAAGAGTAGTTAAAAGTCTAAGAAAGATATTCTTTGTCCTGAAGTAAGAAAACACAAGAGAAACTAGAAGCAGTTCTCCATCTCCCTGTCTCTCTTTTGCAACCATCAATTTTCAACATTGACCTAGGCTGTTTCCATGTTCTGTGCAGTTGGCCTACGTTCTCTCCTATTTTTGTCAAGACTCAAGAAAGCTGACTGTGTGTCTACCTCCTTTTACTTAATTTTGGTCTCCATTGTCTTATCCAAAAGGGGACTAGCTCTTTGTTTCCCTAACCCAGTAAGATAACCATATTGGTTTTCAAAACTTCTCTGTACCCTGCCACTGCTGTTCTTACCTTTTCTCACTCAACTCCCTTCACTGCGAACTCTCACATCCTCATGCCTCATTTATCACCAGACTTCAGATTCACTGGCTTGTAGTATAGAAGAATGAATCAAGCAAGCTGAATGGAATTACTTCCTTCTTCTTTCCTTCTTTTAAATGATCAAAGAGTATGCCCAGACAAATGACATGACATTTGGGCATTCTGGTAGCTGGACCATTTGTGTAAGTTTTCTTATTTGTAGTCCTAACTCTTTAGAGTTTAAGTGATTGGATTATCACTTGACAGTGCATAAATTTCTTCTGCAATATTTGATGACTAGTTATCTCTTTCTGATTTTTTCCTGTGTTTTATTACATCCAGTTTAATATTTTTTCCCTTAACTGACTTCTGTTTTGCATACCTTGCTTCTGGATGTACACGGTAGGTATATAGTTTTCCAAAGGTGATAAATCTCAGTTTGCCCATGAAATAACTGATAACACCATTTGGAAACAAATCCCAAAACCTCACTGACATAGCATAAATATGATTTATGGGGCTTCTTGAATAAATATGAGGCTTCTTGAAGCAAATCCGACTCTCCCACTTCTTTGACCCATCCTAACTTCCATGTACAGTGACCTTATTACCAGGAGAACCAACGAACAGAAGTTATATATTTTTTTGCTCTGTATTTGCTGTTCCTTAGCCAGAAATGCCTTTCCCTTTATCCTTCATCTGGAAAATTTAGACTAGTCCTTTATAGCCTAATAGAAATGTCATCTTCTCGGATATGCCTTCCCAGATGCCCATGAGCAAAATCAGATGTTCTGCCTTATGTTTTCCCATGATACTTTCCTGGTATCCCTGTGACAGCTTCCTACCACTCTAGCCCACTCAACTGGGAGATCTTCAGGGGATAAACAAAGTCTTATTCTTCTTTGAATTCCCTATGCCTCACAGACTGCCTGGAATATAGGGCATACTGAGTCATTATGGTTGAGAGACGTGATGAATTAATCAATCTACCTGTTCCCCAGCACCTGGAACTTCTCAAGAGGCCTCTATTCTCCTTTGCTCTCCTTTTCTCCATTCAATCTACTAATTAAAAATAATATATATATATTTTTTTACTCCTGGGAAATCTTTTCTACAAGTCTGTTTTTCTCTAACTTCATCCCTTTTGTAAATATGAAACTACTATTTCCATAGATACCAGTCTAATCTTGAATCTCTTAATCTCAGTTTTGGAATTCTATAACAGCCTCCTGGTGGATCTATCTTCTGTATGTTTCTACTATAATGCACTCTTCTACAATGTACACAGTCAATTGTTTCAAGACACATTTCTACTCCATTACCTCTCTGGAGAAATTCTGACTTAGCTTACCTATTAGATGAAGACCAAAGCCCACACTGTAAGTACGTAAGGCAACTGGTCCCTTTTATCTCTACACTCCTTACTTCTCAATGTGATCTAATGCATCCATCCAAGCCAGACTGTTTGTTATTCTCTCAATGATCTGTGCTCATTCATTCAGAGTCCAAAAGAAGTCCTTGGTTTGCTTATACTGGATCAAGTAAATTTATCTATTCCAAACCAAGTTATGAACTTATCTCTCCTAAAAAGTCCGCTAGGATTAATCCAACTTATGAATCATCACTTTATTCCTCCTACTATAGGTAGGATTTGTGACACTAGAGCTTTTCAACCTTAATTTTGCCCTTTTCTTGGTGTCCACAGATAATTTAACCTTTGTGTGTCTAAAACTGGAGGTTTTTTTAAAAGACTATTACACATTTGGGATGTTTCATGATGAAATATAAAGTGTTTCAAATTGAAAATGATGGTTTATTTGGTTTACAAATCAAGAATTCACAAGAGGGTATATAACCTGTTTTTCTCCCTCTTTCCCTATAGGGTATATCTGTATCTTTGGAGTTTGAAAAGCAAAAAGTAAAATTATCATCTCTTTGATTTGTTTGTGTTCATAATATTTAATTCACTTTAAAATATCAAATTACATTAAAAGGAAGGTGTGAAAAATAGGGAAGAGTATTGCTGCTATAACAAATAGGCCCCCTCAAAATATTGCTCAAACATAAAAGAGCTTTATCTCATTCATATATATAGTCCAGTGTGGTTCCATTAGTCAATGAGTGGGGGGCTCTCCTCTACACTGTCATATGAATATGAATTCTGAGACCTGGCCAACAAAGATGGTGTTATCTTCAGCATGACTTCCAGGGGCTTTTGGAGTCAAAAATCCAATTTTTAGAAGGAAAGAGAATATGAATACTTTCATATGGGAGGATTTTATGAGCTACACCTAAAAGTAGTCCACATTAATTCCATTCACATTCTACTAGATAAACTCAGCCACATGGCCACCCACAATTTCACTGGATGCTAGGAAATGTTGTCTAGGATGTGCCTAGGAAGAAGAGAAATTGGTTATAATGAAGAACTAACCTTTTTTATATGTTTTTATATATTACCTGATATAGTTTTCAGGGTCTTTCTGGTTTGTACTTTGTCTTTCCTAGTAAGTTGTAAATACTCTCTGAGCAGATGTTTCATATTACTTTCTTATGCCCCACAGCATGTAGTATAGAAGTCTCGGCAGATTGGGCACTTCATATGTGTATTAATTTTCTATTACTGCGTAACAAATTACCACAAATTTAGTGACTTAATTCATGTTTGTTACCTCACAGTTTCTTTAAGTCAGGAGGGTGGGCACAGTTTAACTTTGTGCTCTACAAGGCTGCACTAAAGATATCAGGGATGACTCATCTGGAGGCTAAACGGGGGAGGGGTCTGTTTCCAACCTCATCCAGGTTATTTTATTTCCTTGTGGCAGCTCGGTTCTTCAAAGAACCAAGCGTTCATGGAAATTTGCTTCTTCAAAGCCAGCAAGAGACTCTTAGCAGCATAGAGTCTTATATAATGTAAAATAATAATAATAGTGACATCTCAACACCTTTGCAGTATTGATTATAAGCAAATTACAGGTTCTGTCCATACTCAAGGGAAAATATACAAGGAAGTGAATACCAGAAAGCCTGTCTATCATGGTAATCATCAGGGCCTGTCCACCATAGTAAGTGATTGAAAAAATAGGGGTCTTTCTTCCCTAGCCAGGGAATCACCACTTTATCTGTACATACTTCTTCACACAACACTGTGAAGAGTTATCAAAGATCTCAAGAGAAAAGTGTTCCTTGTTGGCCAAAAGCTAGTAACAATGCTGTCAAAACAAGCACTCAGGAACTGTATTTGCTAGGCTTCACAAATATCAACCTTAATTCATATGATCATCTTTAGAACTGGATCAAGATGAGACCATCTTGAATCTGTTACAAACAAATCTCATTCCTGTAATACCCTATGGCCCTCATTATATGACATTTTGAAACCTTGCTGTCATTTTGAATTGTTGTCTTTTTTGGCCCCCTTTCCTCTACTTCTTTGTCAAACTCAGGTGGTGTTGAATTTTTTTCTTCTTAGTCTTCTTGTTTGACATTTTCCTTTCTGGTTCCAGTTATCCTTTAAGATACCCCTTAGCGTATCTTCTGGGGGAAAGTCTGAGGTAAGGCTCTGGTATAAAACTTTAGTCTATGTGTTTTATTTGCTTTGGAGAGTTCATCATTCACTCTTCCATTTCCAGACTTCTACCAGCAAGATATACTGAGAAGAGAAAGTCTGAGAGGATCTGGAATGCTTATTTATATGCCAGCAATGGAAAAAGATACTTTCCAACTACTTCCACCCAGTCTTTGGAACTCCAATAGTGACTTTCTGTGGTTAATTCATCCAGGATGTCTATGATATAGTCCCATGGATATAAAGGTTCAGGGCATCAAACTGAAAGATATAAAGGGTCTAATAGAGTGACATTTCTAAAAAGGAAAACCAAATTCTGAAGATATCTTCTGGCTCTGTGAACAGCTAAAAATACAAGGATAATCATTCCTACAGTCCTGGACTTTTAAAACCAAAGCTAACCTGGAAGTGAAAATGACACTGAGCTATAGGGAGAGAAGAATAGAACAGACTTCAGAAAAACCAGCCTCTTTTCTTTTCAAGGCATTCATTCCTAGATTAGCCCATCTATCTTTAAGTTTCATACGATTCTTATCTATTTGGTGTGACTTGCAACTGGCAAATTGGTGAAAGGGACACAGAGGCTCTCTGTACTATTTTGCAACATCCATGTGTCTAAAATTATTTTAAAATAAAAGGTAAAACAAACAATCAAAGGAAATTAGTGAGTTAGGAAATAGCTCCCCTTGCAAAAGTCTTGCAAATGAAAGCAAACCGTTTCTCTGAACACAAATACCTGTTCTGTATTTAATAATATACCAGGAAGAGGAGAAGAAAAGGAGGGGAGGAAATAGAGAAATCAGGATTTCCACCTGCTTATAGGTGTCTAACCATGTGGTATCTAATTGCATGTTTTACTTAACTGACCTTGCCTCAGTCAGAACCCAAAAACACAACCCAAGAGTACTTTGCATCACTGGTATTTGTAAATTAAGTCTTTGTTTGGGGGTAAAGAGCTGCTTCTAGTGTGGCTATTACACCCTAGTCTCCATTCTCTGAAGAACAAGGCAGGCCCACTTGCCTACAGAACTACAGAATAAAGGCCCACTCCTTTGTCTTTTGCAAGATTTGTGATGTTTTGTTGACATGCCTTGGCCCATGCATTTTCACTTTGTAACCCAGAGACTTCTCTTTTTGTATTTTTTATCACAGTATTAGAGTAAGCAAATACTTTGTCATTAGCATGTCTTAGGGAGTAATTAAGAGCCCTGGCTTTGAATTCAGCCAGCTTTGGACTCTGTTTTATGTTCTGCCACTTATGAACTGCATGATCGTGAACAAATTCCTGAACCTCTTCCTTGACAGTCCAGTTTATTCATCTGTTAAATGGGACTAATAATACCTAATTCAAATGGTTTTATATTTTCCAGCATCCTGTAACTTCCAGTGACTACAGCCCTGTGACCATTTGGGAATCTTTTTAGAGCTAAATCCTATCAGATTCTTTATGAAATAATAACTTATTTAATGAAACACATTATTTGTCATTCTTGTCAAAACAGATTTTTTTAAGGGTGCAGATTTATTATCAGCTCAGTCTGACCATTAGATCCATCGTTGGCCTGATTAGATTTTCAGACAACTGAATTTCTTCTCTGAAGAGATGGTTGAAAATCAAAATTAAAGCAAAAGTCGGTGTCTGTGCAACTCAGTCAATGAACTGAAGGTTTTAGAAAACAAAATAGATAACCCTCCACAAAGGTAAAAGAAGGCATCCATGGTAAGTAAGCCCAGAGCTTGCTGTAGCTCTCCACCAGCCTTCACCTGTTGTTGAAAATGCAGTGCTCAGACATATTGGGTGCACGTACATACAACATAGTCCTCAGGGAGCTGAAAATCCAGTTGCAATGATCAAATGAAAATACGTGCCAATAGAAAACATGTGAGGGTAAACCAGGGCTTCTTTTCCATTTGTCAAAGATGTTTTTAGGGGCTTAACCCTAAGGGAATCAAAGTTAAATGATACTACTGTCAAAATGGTCTTGAGAAAAAGGATCTAGTTCAGGATAGCCAGGATTAGTTGTATTTGAGGCAAGGGCTGAAAGATCAAGTGGTGGAGATATACTGCCTGCTGTTGGAATGGGTATTTAAGCAAGATATCAGGAAGGCATAAACATACACATTTAGGAATCCAGTATAGCTGAAAGTAGGGATGTTGACAGGATCATGAGAAGCATAGCTAGAGGACATCCTAAATAATCAGCACAGCCAGGTAAGGTTTATTACAAGAAGAGAACACCTGTCCCTTTCCCAATACACCGCAGCTCTCCTGTGTGATAGTTATAAACATGTGTGCCCTTCACACTAATTGAGAAAGTGAAGGCCAATGAGGAATGCAGACCTGGCCAGAGTTGCCAGCATTATGACTGAGAAATAAACCAAACCAATTTTTTGACCAGTGGTGACTGTCTAGAACTAACCAAGAGGATGGAACTGAGAGACACTTATATTTCTGAAATACCCAAAATTCTGACAGTCGCATTGACTCTGCATTCTACCATTGGTCTCTGAAGGACACCTCTGAACAGTTTCCTGCCAATATATCCCTGAGGTCTTTTGGGAAATAAGACTTGTTTCAGTTTAGCTATGTCTCAGGGCTGCCTGGAATGGGAGAGGAGGCTGAGAGCTGAGAGTAATTAAAAATAACTCTCAGCTCAAGCAGGGAGAGCCCTCTCTCTGCCTCATCAGTGTTCCTGTCACATGCTCTGCTCCATAGCGAAACCCCAGCTGTTGAGCAAGAGACTCATTGTAGTATCCGATCTGCCCAATCTTGAGTTGATCACAGAAGAATATTAACAAACAAGGAGTATTTGGTTCCAGATTCTGGAAGGATTCTTAATTACTTTTTTAAAAAGAAAGAAGTAAGAAAAGAACAAAAAGAGGCAAAGAGAAAAGTCCAACCTAGTTCTATTGAAGAAAGGGTGGTCCCATAGCTTTACCTTTCTTGGCAGGCTGATCCATTCCATTTGAAACAGCAAGTGAAAAAAAGCCTGCAGACAGTGATGTGAAATTTGTATTGAAGCTTTAGCTCCCCAACACGTCTCCAAGGGAAATATTACTGAAACAGCTGCTGGGGATGTAAACAGAGACCCAAGAACATTCCTTCCACAAAGGTCAGGATCTGACACTCATACCAGTGCACACAGGAGACTGAGAAAAGTACACAAAAGGGACATTTGTTTCCAGGCCCTCTTGAGTCTCTGGATTGTTTCTCCTCCTATTCTGTGTGCTTGAAAAGTGCCAGAGCCTGGGAACTCCTAGTGATTCCCTTACCATCAACCATCTCAGGTTACCAAAGCAGGTGATTTGCTGTTAAGTGTAGTGCTGATTTGAAACTGATCAGCCTCAGTTTCTTTCCCATTAGGTAACTGTTTTACTAATTAATTCCAAACTGTACCTCCCATCTCTCTCAGTCTGAACATTGAGCTCCCTTAGTCCTTGCAAACTTGCCCACATTGAGTAGTTCAAGTGACTCCATCAATGCAATAATGAAGCAATAATGAATTGATCTATACTTAAGGTATGTGGCTTACGTCTTGCCCCAAATGCTACTTTCCCTCTGATTTCAGAATTCTTGCCTCAACTGGGTGACCTTTCCAAGCTCAGAGTAAATAACTTAAAAGAAAATTATTACTCCAATGTTTTTACCTTATGAAAGTTTTTTAAATGGCACCCAAAGAAGTGCTCTGTAATAGTTTTATCAATTGTAACTTATAAGCACTCAAACCAATAGTTGATAAGAGTATGGGTTTTAGAGTGTGCTTGGAGAAATTAGATCCTACCTTGGGACAATCTTCCCAGTATGTCCATTCTTGTTTCCTTACAAAAGAGAGATAATTGTAGGCTGCACCCCAGCTGACTGTTGTGAGATGATACATATAAAACTTAGCACTATGTCTGGCATAGAATAAGCCCTCTATAAAATGTTATCTACCATTATTGTTATAAAGTATGGAAATAGAATATAGTGGTTTAAGTGACAGATATATGTTTAAGCTTCAGTTCAAAAACAATAAAATGTCGCTTCACAATTCTTACAATGGACACTTATTCCAGATATAAACAGTTCTATTTATGGGCAAATTGGCCAAACTAGTCTAGTTCACAATAGTGGGATTGTAGCAGAGCCTATAATACGCACACTATATTGAATGGTATGTTTAACGTTTATTGTGGTGTTCATATATGTTGTCCCAAATTCTTCTGTTCTTTGTCACCACTGCTACACCTCCATTTGATCCACATCTGTCTCCTTTAGAATGGAAGTTCCCACCGGTTAGAAATTACGTGTGTATAATCCATTCTGTATGACATGGCACTTATGTACTTTTCCAAAATTGATGGGGGGATATATTTTGACATATCAGTCTGTGATGATCTAATGAAACATCATGGAACACTTAAAGTCTTTGCAAAAGGAAAAGAATTGATAATATATAAGAATTTGCAGATAAATTATTAACATGGAATGAAGCCAAAATAACACAGGAAAAAAAGTAAAATGATTTAAATAGGCCTGGATTTGTTAGGTAATGTTCCCCTAAGAATGGAGTATGAAGAAGAAAAGTCAATGAATCATTAGTAATTCATATACTACATTTTTTTCTAAGGTGTTCAAAACAAGTTATCTATTGTAATGATACTTTCCTTGGAATCTGATGTGTTTCTCAATTCTTGCAGTGATGGATGTTTCATGTATCTAGGTGTGAGAAGTCCTATCTTGTATTACCAAAAGAGTTTGTGATGCTTTGAGGACAGGACAGCAGAGTTTCTGACTCCAAGGACATTTCACTACCCACTAAACCACCCTATGCCATGAGCTCCAAGAGAGAGCAATTGTTCAGTCTGGTACATTGAGGGAATAATCTGTCCTTAGCACTGGAGGCTGAGCGCAGCAATGAATAAAAGACAAAACCAGTTCTGCAATATAAATGACACTTTCCATTAATGCAAGTGGATCCAAATGAACTAATTTCATTCAATAGTACTTTTATATTCTGTAGCTATATGGGCTTGGATACAAATTGTAATGTCAGTCTGTCAGGAGAGTGGACTGCGGTGCATAATTACAAGTTCTTGTTCAGCACTTCAGGAGCTAATCAGAGCAAGGATGTGAATCTGTAATTTGCAAATGTGCAAAGACAGAGGTTACTGGGCACTAATGGCTCTGCGGATAACATTCTTGCCACCAAATCATAGGACTATGGGTGCAAGTTCTACATGATAATTTGACCGCCTGTTTAGCCGTTTTATTATGAGAAACCTATCCTGCAGGCAGCACCTAGGGGTATTTTTAATTTAATGTTGCTTAATAATACAAAATATCATTCAGTCAATAAATTAATATTTACATTCCAAGGTACTATATATAATCATAAAGTGATAAATAGAGCAAATTAAATATAAAAATACAACACAAACATACAGTTTATTTCCTCATGAAAGCTGGTTCTAAACAACCATTTACTTCATAGGACTAAATCAGGAGAGATTAAACAAGGGATTGATAAAAAGAAAATATATATATGTAATTATGTATAGGATGTGTGTGTGTTTTATTTTTTCTCCTTTATTTTTCATTCTTCTAACATTCCTCCCTCAAATCTTCAAATAACTTGTTTTCTTTCTCCAACAATTCCATCCAGTCCCATTCTTGCATAAGTGGAGAAACCAAGCAGCATGTTGGAGTACAGTGGTGGCTTAAAATGTAAGCCTTTCTCTAAAAGATTCTAGAACTTTACTGTCCTATCAGTTAATTCCATGGAAAGTCAAATGATTTCTGCTCATTGCTTTGCTCAGTTTAGGACTGCAAAAATAACATCATTGTCTCTGCCTCCCTCCTCCCATTATTATCTGATTGTGAGCTAAGGTAGTTGTAAATAAATACCTAGAACATCTCCATCAGTTTCTTTGGCATTAATAATCCTTGAAACCTAAACTTATTTCTTATGTAGAGAGAGATGCTCTATGTGGGACACTCTGTTGATGCTACATTTTGGTCATTCCCAACTGTAAAAAAATAGGAATCACCACCTGTTACACTGCTTTCAAGTTGAATGGTTTTACCTTGGGTGCTGAAGCAAGAAAGACCCATAGCTTACAATTACCTTTCCAAGTAATTGCAAGAGCTCAGCCTAACAGAATTTTCAGATAATGTGGGTTTTGCTTTCTGCTGAAGAATGGAAGACCTGTCTTGTTTTGCAGTGAAAGGACTCTCTTCAGAAAGTTTGGAATGATGCCTTTTATGTCACTGGTTCTCTGTAGGGGGCAGTGTGTTGGAGTGCAAAGAATAGGTGCTTTCCATATTTGCATATTTGCAGGTTTAGATCTTAGTTCTGCAGTGGACTTATTGTGGACCCGAGAAAAAATTATTTAACCCCCTCAGCCTTTGTTTCCTCATTTACAAAGAAAGAGAGATGAAAATGCCTGGGGCAGAGCACTCTAGGACTCTGGGGAGGGAGAGAGATGAAAACACCCAGCACATGTTGTCCTGCCTACAGCGTGGGTTCCCAGAGCAACAGGCTCTTAGATTGAGCTTAGCATGCAGGGAGTGTTCAGAGATGAATGCATGTGGAAGGGAGAGGAAGGCAGTGAGGTGGGGCAGAGGGGGAAAGTGAACTGCCCCAGGCACAAGGGCAGCCTTAGCCAACCTCAGAAGGAGCTCTGGAGCTAGAATAGCCGTTGGGAGTTCTCCTCTATTGGGCTGAGAAGGCCAGGCTCTGTGACTCCTGCAATGATCAGTCCCCGTATATGGACTGTTCCAGGAAAGGGGGCAGTGATCTTGGGCAAGAAGGGCCACCGAAACTGAGGCTGACCTGGAAGAGGCATACAGCTGTAGGCCATCTGCTGACAGCATTCCCAGGAGGTGGGGCAACCAGGCTTTCATTTAAGGAAGATCACAGTACCTACATAACCCCCAGTAATAAGGGCTAGTTTCTTATATGTGCTTACTATCCATACTCTGTTTCTCCTCTTCCTATCCATTTTCTTCTTCATCTCCTTCTTCTCCTCCTACGTCTTCCTTCTTCTCTTCCTCTTCTTTGGGTTTGTTTGTTGTACTTTACAGAATTAAACCTCTATATAAAAAGAATCTTTTTCCCTTTCAGAGTACCTTGAGGTGTTCCAAGTATGAAAAACAAGGGCTCTTCTCCCATTAATGGATAATGACACTTTGACAGATACATGAGCAATTCTGCATTGATTCACTGGGAAAACTACGGCAGAGTGCAGTTCGCATTGTTTAGCCTGGCATAAAATACCTATATTGTCTAGAGGCTTCTTCCTTCCCTTCTGAGGGATTCGTGTGTTTAAATCAAGGGAGACTAACTCAAAACACATTTATGCAAAGGGAAGTCTGGCTAAGAGTAAAAGGTGGACTCACAGGGAAAGTGCCTTGTAGACTATGACCTTTCAAGCTAAACTGTCCCTAGAGAAAGAGAGACCTATTTGAATTTACAGAACATTTTAGAACTCCACTGAGCCCAGCCTCTGGCTCTTTTCCTCCAAGGCACTACAAAACTTAGGTCTTTGCACATCAATTAAGTCCTAGCACTCCCTCTATTGAAGGTTGGTTTTGGTGAGGAGGCTGAACTAGCTGGCCTGCCCCAAATGGCCTAAGAACAGCCAGAGTACTTACTACAGGAAGCAAATGGCAATAATCCTTTGGGGTCAGAGGGCCTCCAGTTAGTAGAGTTAATGCTGCCTGTTCTCCAGGTGACCTCAATCACTGCCCTGGGCGGATTGAAAGGAGATAGTGGACAGGTGCCCTCTAGTCACACAAGAGTTTGTAAATGTGTTTTAAAAATCCGATTGGCACTGTCTGCTCGGCTAACAAGAGTATTGGGAGAGCAAAAAGGTGTGAGAGACTGGATGGACAGATGTGTTTGCATCTTGGGGGATGTTGCATTCATATAATTCTGTCTAGTTTGTTTCTTAAATTTGTTTCTAAAATTTTTGAATACATAATAACATGGTTGCCGGAGGCAAAAAAAACAACAACAGTGCTTCTTCCCATTTCTGTCTTCTGCTCAAGAAACCAACCAGTTATTGGTTTTGTATGCTTCCAGAGTTTTCTTATATATCTGCAAACAAATACAAGCCTCTATTCTCATCAGGCCCCTCTTAAACAAATAGTATACTGTATATATAACTCTGCATATTGTTTTTCTCAATTAATACATCTTAGGTGTCTTTTTATATCAGTACATTGAGAACTTCCTCATCCTTTTTTTTTTTTTTTAATTTTTTTTTCAACGTTTATTTATTTTTGGGACAGAGAGAGACAGAGCATGAACGGGGGAGGGGCAGAGAGAGAGGGAGACACAGAATCAGAAACAGGCTCCAGGCTCAGAGCCATCAGCCCAGAGCCTGACGCGGGGCTCGAACTCCCGGACCGCGAGATCGTGACCTGGCTGAAGTCGGACGCTTAACCGACTGCGCCACCCAGGCACCCCATCCTTTCTTTTTTTATAGCTTTGTTATGTTCCATTGTATGAACATGCCAAATTTATTTAACCATGCCTCTGTTGTTGGCTATTACAGACAATACTGCCCTTGATCTTCTTTGTGCCTGTTGTTATGCATGTTTAGGTATATCTACCTGTAGGATACATTCTCAAAAGTGGAACTATTAGGTTAGGGAGCATATGCATTTGTAACTTCAATAGATATTGCCAAAATGCCCTTGATAAGCAATGTACAAACCCACAGCTTGTCCTCAATGAATAGAAGTGTTTTCTCATACTTACTGACAGAGTGTGTTGTCAAACTTAGGAATTTTCCAAAATGGTATGTGAAAAATTGCATTTCTCTGCAGTGTAATTTTCTTTCTCTTATTCTTGGTGAGGTTGTGTGTTGTCATTTTCAGATCTTTTCCATGAATTGTGCATTGATATATGTTTGTCCACTTTTGTATTTGGTTTTCTGATTTTGTTTTTTAATTGATTGTTTTTTAATTGTTTTTAATTGATTTCTACTTTCTACTAGAATAACTCTCTGTGATGGGCTCTCTCCCCCAGTTTTTTGTTTGCCTTTTGATTTTGGCTTTTGTCTTGTGTCTTGTGATTTTGCTTATAGCCTTGAGTTTTTGGTTTTCATCAAGTGGGATTATCAAATTTGTTGTTTATATTGTCTATATTTTGAAACTTAGAAAAGAGGCTTCTCATATTCTAGGATTTTAAAGTAATTCTCATATTTTCTTTAGACACTACTATGTGTTTGGTATTTTTATATTATTTTTTTTAACACATGTGGTCTTTATCCCTGTGTAGGGTATGAAATGTTAATCCAAATTTGTGTATTTTTTCCACATGGTTCCCAGTTATCCCAATAACAATGTTTATATAGGCCATTGTTTCCCATTTAAGCCACTCTTATGACATTCTAAGTTCTCAAATGTTGGGGGTCTATTTCCAGACTTTTATTCTATGTTGGTCTGTCTGTCCATGTGCATTTTTAAATTGCTGAGTCTATGTAATAAATTTCAAAATCAAGGAGGGCTAGTTCTTCCTTACTACTCTACCTTTCAGAGTGTTTTTACTTTTCCCATTTTTTTAAATATATAAACTTTAGAATCAGCTTCTTCATTTAACCAAGGGTATGTGTGTATATGTATACATATACATATATGCCATATAAGACAAATAAAAACATTATGTTTTTACATTGTGATAAGGTTAATTTATAAATTAAAGAGAATTATAATTTTTATCACCTTTATGAGTCTTTCTGTTCAAGGACATGGTATGTCCATTACTTTTGCTTAAATTTCAGTTTATGCCCTTTATATAAATCTCACATTTTGTTGTTAGCTTTATTCCTAAAAGTTTTTTTTCTTCTTTATGCATAATTATAAATGAGTCTTTTCTTTCATTACCTCTACTAATGAGCTGTTTGTCTATATGAAGGCCATGGATTAAAGCATCCTAATTTTGTTCTCTGCCGCCTTACAGAATTTTGTTGATAATAATTGTTTTTTCCATTTGTTCCTTTTGAGAACTCCATGTATTCAGTCTCATCATCTGCAAATAATTTAATTGCTCTCTTTCTGGTTTTTATATATCCAGTATCTCTTATTTAATTGCATTGGCTGATAGTCCAATACAATTAATAATGGTATTGTAATTTCCTTAACTTTGTTCCTGACCTTAGTAAGAGTGATTCTGATGTTTCTCTAATAATCATGAGGCCAACTTTTGGAAATATATACCCATAGTTTCCTAACATTGAATTTTCTAGTCCTTGAATTCTCAAATGAAATCCCATTAGTCTTAAGTTTTATTTATAATAAATTTATAATGTGGGGCTGGATTCTTCTTGCTAACTATTATTATTTGTTCTTCTTATACTCTCTTTTACAATTTATTTAACATTAGAATTCTCTATCCTTTAAAGTCATGGAATGATTTTTCTGTGAAATTTTTGGGCCTAATGCTTTCTTTTTCTGAATGGGGCTCAAGTCGGACTTTACTGTCTAATCTATGAAAATGGATGTTTTTATTTTGTCTCTTTTTAAAACTTGTTTTAGTCATTTACCTCTTCCTAGAATATTTTCTCTTCTCCCCTTTTCAAATGTATTTGTACAATGTTAAGACTATATTCTTCTCCTTCTCAGTGTTTACTTCCTAATTATCATTTTTAACTGTAGTTATCTATAATTTTCTTTTTATAATAATATGATAATATAATGTTTCACCCCTAATTTTTTTCAAAACAAACTTAAAATATTGATTCTACCACTTAACGTATATCCTAACTTACTCAATACACCCTTTACAATTATATTCCTTTATGGTTTTCTTAAATATAGTTTGTTGTTTAAAAAATAGTGTCAAATATTTAATTGTTTTAATTTTATTATTTCCTCCTATTGATATAAATATTTAAGGCTATAGATTTTTCTCTAAGCACTGCTTTTACTATTTCCCATAGGTTATGATATGCAGTGCTTTTATAGTATTGTTTTTCTAGGCAGCCTGTAAATTTGGTTTGTATTTCATTTAACACAGGAGTTGAGAGAGTATCAAGACTCCCTATTGGAATTGGCTTATTTTTCTGATTTTGCTGTTAATACCTAGTTATTACAGTGTGATCAGAAAATGTGGACTATGCTATTTCTCCTTTTTTGGAAAGGAGAAATTAGTTTCCATTTTCGACAATATATGGTTGCATTTTTGATGGCCATGTGGATTCTTGAAAAGAAAGTATAGTCTTTATTTTCAATGCATAAAGCTTGAAATGCATTATTTGATATACCTTATGAATTGTGTGAATTATATCATTTTTTAGTACTTCATCTGTCATTGAATACACAGTTGGCTAAAAGTGCCCTTCTGCTGGTTGTTTGCAGGGTATTTCTCCTGCTAACTTCTGAATTTTCAGAATGTTATATAATTATGTTGTTTGGTTCACAAATGGTTGTGATTCTGATGTCTTTATTTTGAACTGCAACTTTTAGCATTTCAAAACATACTGTCTTTTCTCAATTAATGGGTGTTTTAAATCTGAATATCACTGTTTCTGATTTTAAGATCCCTAACCAATGAATTTTGTTTTCCTTCTCCTGACATACCTTGCTCCATCCTTTTATCTTCATTCTTTCTAAATCAGTTATTTTTAAAAGATCTCTTGTTCCCAGAATAGAGTTGGACCTGTTTCGTGATCTAACGTGAAAGTCTTCATCTTTTAATAGGTAAATTAAGTCATATATCTAATGATGTGACAAGAAATATTTGACCCAGGTCCTCTCATATTATTTTCTCATGTATTTTCTCTTTTTCTTCGAGTTTTGTCTGCTTGTTTGTTTTAATTATGTGCTCTGGTGTGTGTGTGTGTGTGTGTGTGTGTGTGTGTGTGTGTGTGTGTGTTTGCTATTTAAAGGAGTTTGGGGACACCTAACTGGCTCAGTTGGAAGAGCATCTGACTTTTGATCTAAAGGTCATGAGTTCAAGCCCCACGTTGGGCACAGAGACTACTTAATAAATAAATAAATAAGTAAAGAAATAAAGAAATAAGGAGTTTGTATTTTCTCCCAGCTGACCAGTTTTACAACTAAAGCATTATATAATATTTTTAGTATTGTATATGTTTAAACTAGAGCTTCTCATCCAGTGTATGACAAGTCTTAGTGCAGTTGGACAAGCCTCTGGCCATGAATAGTCTTGTCTGCTTCCCTCAGTCCCTGTGAGTATATAATTTTCTTTTAGAGCTATCATTTGAAAAGTATCAGGAAGCATTGCTTTAATGAATATGCATTAGCTCCCTCCTATGAGCAGTGAATCATAATCTTTCTTAGTGTTAATATAGAAAAAATATGCATTTATTTCCGTTAATTGAGATGAAGCCTTTTTATGTTCTCCTTTGACTCCTGTCAATCTAAGAATTTGCTCTACTTCCTACCTTTTATCCTTTCTCAAATATTTTTAGTAATATTTTTTCTGTATTGTCAAGGCATATGTGACTCTCATTCTGGTCTGTCACGTGTGCCCATTATATTAGATAGAGTTCTTCAGGGACTCTAGTCTGTGCTTACCTCGTCTATTTGTCATGCTTTCCCTAGTCATGTTTTATCGACTAAATTTGTTCCCTTGTAGTTTCCTCAATATCCCCAGTGTTCTTGTATGTTAAGTACGTTTGTCTGTAGACTTTATACTTAAGCATAGTTTGGCTGGGTATAAAATGTGGAAGACATATTGGAGATATTTCTGAAAATTGATTAATACAGTCCTAGTGATCCAGAGAAGCCTTCTTTGAAGAGTCAATATCTGTGTTTATTTTTTACTAGATGGTTTTCAGGAAAATACAGACAGAGAACATGGTTCCAGGCAGAAGCAATGGAGGTGAAAAAGAATATAAAGCTTTTATGGAAGATAGTAGATAACCACAACATAGCAGAAAAACAGATCTGTCCAAGTTGACCCTGGATAGGTAGGAGAAGATAGATACTGAAGGATTTACTACACCACGGGTCTAGACTTCTTCTAGGAGGACACAGGAAAGCCACTGAATGGTATGAGGCAAGAGAAGCACATATGGTTAGAATCTCTCAGTTTAAGGGAGGGTTATAGAGGAGTCTGTGAGTTTTGCCTTCCTTGCAGCCTGTGGGTTCTAACCTGTGCTCTTGCAGTACAGACTCAGAAATCCTATCTTTCACAAACCAGTCTACTGGTAGCTTCTTTCCCTCATCACTCCTGCCAACCTCACTAGCAGTCTGGTGACTTTTGTACAGGGAAGTGAATAAATCTATGCATTAATAATGTAGTTCTTTCATGCTACAGCTGTATTTCTAACTACTTTCCTATGTAGCAGTAAATAGCAAGAATTAAGGATATCTTAATCATGATTTTTAACAATAAAAAGATACTGGCTCTTCTGAAAAAGGGAAAAAGGCATTATAGTTCTTAGGTACATATTCCTACACCGCTGTAATCTGTGAACTCTTTTTCTTCCAAGAATGTCACATGAAAACCTTCACAAATGTAGTTGATATTCACTATAGTTCTAAAACATTTTCTTTCCCAGATGCTGTATTGGGAGCTCTCTGCTATCTCACTGGTTTCCAGCTAGTTTTGGAGATCTACCATACTTCACCCTTGCTAAAGCTGCCAGAGTTAGCTAGCTTCAGCTAGAGCATGCTTTTTTATTAAACATTATTTTAAAACTATCTTGCCAAATTCCACGTATTGCTCTTTTATCTTCAGTCAGCTGTATGCAAAACATGTTGTCTTTATAGGCAAATTTACATTGTGTCATAGAAACAGTGACCATCAGACAACGAACTGGAGTCTCAGTTCTTTCTTGTTGCTTGCTTGCTTTCCTTTCTAGCTGAATAGCATTATTGGCCACTTCTAAAGGAAACTGGATTGTGGGATTTCCATTGGAGACTGGGGATGGAAACAAAATCATGTTCACAGTGTGAGAACTTGTTAGACCCACATTAGTTAAACTCTGCAGTTAATATTTTTTCTGATGTCTTCCATTTCCTTAATGCAATTTTCAGGTATGCACATGGTTTTTAATCCCCTCAATATACCTCTTCTCAGTGAGTACAAAATAAAAATATATTGCAGACTAATAGTCAAGAATTTCTTCATTCTCATGTTGAGAGCTGTTACCTAAAGGAGCAAGGCTTTAATAGAGTCTCAGCTTGACTCTTGCCATGTTTGCATACAAAATAGATAAGGCAGGTTTTGTTTTGGAAGATGTTAATTGATTTTGTCCACCATGCTGTCTAACGAGCCAATTCCCTGAAAATGTACTGATGGGAAAAAAAAAATCTGTTCCAATTACTGTTTAACTAAAATGCCTCCCTTCCACCTCTATTAAAGAAAAAATGACATTCACTTCTCAGGACTTTTGCGATTGACAGCTGATGCTACACATGGACAGCCCTGCTGTCAGTTGGCATTTGAAGAATTGCTTTATTGTTGCCAAAATGGAAAAGAGAGAGAGAGAGAGAGAGAGAGAGAGAGAGAGATTAAAGAACCATCAGAATTCAAAGCCCTAGCATTTGGTAAATCCTTTTAACATGACTTAGGTAATGAAGGGTAGAGGAAGAGTTGGGATTTCAGGGCCTTAGAGGGCTGGGTAAATTTTCAAATCACAGGAATATATTTTAGACTGGAATAAGTTAATAGCCAAACTATGTTCCTTCAGATTTTAAGGGAGCTGGTTGCTATGGGAGCTTCTTCTGTTTCTACCGCCATTGCTAATACTAAGACTGGGTGGAAGCCTTCACTGACTAGCTGCACATCTAAATTATTGGTAAGGAGAATGTCTTGGACACAACTGTCCTGCAGATGAGAGTTCGAGTCTTACTTGTGTCGCCTAAGGCCCTCCACAAACAAAGGCAAAGATCTAAGAAGGATAACAGGGCATGATGTTTCCAGTAGAACTTGGCAGTGGACACCCTTTTGAGTTTACAGTTGAAGAAGGAAATGGCAGGTGGGAGCATGGACAAGGAGTCAACCTCATTTTGGTTGTCTTTTCCTTTAAATTTCTAAGAGAAGTAGTAAAGCACAAGGCCCCCTCTCCTGCACCCATAATTGACCCCCAGTGAATGTGTCTTATACTGATAACCAGAAGTCAAAGTAGAAAACTTTCTGAGTGAGCCTTATTTCTCTAGGCAAGGGGTAAATATGTTGAGGCATAAAAGTTCCATTTTACATTTTCATGATTTATTTCTCTGGTACCTAAAATAGTTCTGGACCAAAATTTTGATTGATGATAAAGGAATGAAAGCTTATACTTATGATTAAACCAATAAAAAATTATTCTGATGAGAATATTATAAAAATAGATCCCAACATAAATAGGCCTCTAGGATATCATTTTGAGTGTTTTCAGGCAATATTTTTAAGGGCCATCTAACAAGTATTCTCTTTCTTTAGATGTGAATTCACTTGGTGTTGGGTCTAGTGTAAGACTTATAAAATGCCACTTCTCATTCCCTACTTGCATGGGGTGGTCCACATCTCCAGCCCATGAACAGAGATTCCTAGGATTGGCATGTTGTTTAATGAGTCCTACTTCATCCTACGTGGAACTAAACACTCAAGAAACTTATTTTTCTCCTTAGCTGCAAATCTATTAATGTTGGCAGCCATAAAATAAATGCAGCCACAGGCAACCCCCATGAATGAATCCATCAGCTCAGTCTAAAATATGCCCTTTCCATATTCCTACAGGCTCTTCCAGGTCAACTTTTAAGTGTTCTGGTTAGAGGGTGTGATGCTCAGTTTCCTTTGAGCATTACGCTTGATTTGTGAAGTGGGGAGAAGGGGTAGTGTTGACTGCTAGATTACCATCATTAACATTAAGTTTTATTGCCTTAAATCTCCCTCTTATGCACATTATAAATGTTTTAAGTCCACTTAATGCTAGGAAAAGGTGCTGGGTTGACAGACGTATATTATTATCATCTTGGGCAGGGAAGAGTACAAGCTTATTAGGAGCTTTCTACCTTTCTAATAGAGCAGATTTTTCAAAAGGAAGTTCTGGATTATGCAAAATCAGAAAATGAGTTGAACATATTATGAGTAGGTTGGAAAGAGGCAGAGTCTGGATATTGTGAGAAAGAAAATGATAACAAAGGAAGTAAGCTTGCAGAAGCTTCTCTGACCTAAGCTTAGGTCATACCCCTGAAGTAGCAAGTTATTTTGGCTCCATATAAAGAAGACAACGGGTCTTTGCTGAAAAAACACATATTAGCCCTGTTAGTCCATGAGATCTATTAATCCAGTTCATGATTAAAAAAAGAATTCAGATTCTTCAAACTGTTCATTTTTTGTTCTATTATCACAAATCTCCTCTAGCCCTAAGAAATTTTCTCCTGATCACATACTCGTTAGAATTGAAGAAGGAGTTATCATCCCCATGGTAAATTTACTTATTCCTCCAATTTAATCAGCATCAAATATTTATTAGGGACCTGCAATGTGCCAGATACTGAGCTAAGCACTTGATTTGCACAGATATAAATCCTGCTGTCCTAGAGTTTAGACACTAATGAAGAAAAGAGGTAATAAACAAGGCAATAAATGCATGTAACAATGTACAACTAAGAATGCTAGGGAAGAAACAAATATGGTAGATATTTATCGAATTCTGAATGCAAGCATTCTACTACAGCTACTAGTGTGTGGGGCACAAAATGCAAAAGAAAAGCCTATGTGAGGGAAAGTAAAACCATTCAAAATTAAGCAACAGTTTAAAACAATGAAACAAAAACTAGGGATGCCACAAGGAAGTACCCAGTTAATTATCCAGTAAGTACTAATAAGATAACTACTTTGCAATTTGAGGAATGTAAAGTGCTTCTGGTTAGGGATGGTGGTTAGAGAAGGATGGGAAGCTGATCTCAAAAAATGAAGAGATTATGAATGGAAAGTGGTCTTTCAAGCAGAAGGAATGGCATGGGGAAACCACTGGGAGGAGGAAAGCTTAAAAATACTAGGCTGTTGTGAACAGTTATGTAATTAGGGAAAGTAAAAGATACTATCATAAAAGGCTGGGTTTCAATTCCTTTTAGTTTACCAGATTAGAAGGAATTAAAAGTAGTAGCCATGGTGGTGGTGGTAGTTACACCAGTAGTTCTAATAGTAAAAGATAAAACCTATCATTAGCAACAGTAGATTCCATATGTTGCTGCTGGGCTTAGAAATTACTAAATTCCCTGATAGGAAATTGGGGAAAACATATCAAAAGCTTTTAAACTATTTGTGAATTTAAAGAAACAATTCCACTTTAAGGTATTTATCCAATGGAAATAATCATGAACGTAAACAAAGATTTGGCTACTGGGATTCTGATTGTTGTTTCTCATGAAGCATACATTTTTAAGAAGAATTGACTAGCGTAGATATTCCTCATAGTTGGACTGGATAATGGTTGTGTGAGAGCTATAGAGTGGTAAAATTAAAAGTTCTGGTATTATAAATATACATCATGTACTTCATATAATTTACAAAAACATATTTACTACTTTAAGCTAACATTTTATTACATTGGCAGATGTTTATAAAATATGGAGCAAAAAGTAGAATAATTTATAAAAGATTCTATTTAGTCACATCTGTGAATATAACTGCATCAGAAAAACACTGGAAGGATGTATATTCACATTAAGAATGATGATGGGATCACAGGTGATTTTGATTCCTTAGTATTTCCTAAAATTTGTACAGCAAAAATGTAGTGCTTACAACTTTTAATAAATTTAGAAAGACAAAAACAAAAGGCAAACAAAAGGACTAAAAGACATTACAGATAGACCTTGTTAAACATGATGTGCCTTTGTGTGTTGGGAAAAAATAGATGATTGTTTTTTCCTTTTTCAGCTAAACGTGACATAATAAACCCTTTCAGCAAAAACTGAGCATGACGTAATGAAAACAGTATGAGTTGGTATTACACAGACCTTGGTTTTGTTCCCAGCTTCACTCTCCTTAGCTGTCACATTCTGAACAAGCTGTTTAATGTATGTGAGCCTCAGTCTTCTCTTCAGAAAGCTGAGAATGGGGATTTGTGTATTAAGTGGCTAGTCTAGCACCGACATCAGAGGATTATCCTCAATGTTCGTAGGAAAGGAGAAAATATGGCTAGGTCATGTAGTTAATGCAGTATTAAAATACCTGGCCCTACCACAAAACTGCAATTTTCCAATTATCCAAGTACAAATAAACTTTAAATCTCAAAAAAGAAGATGTAGTGTAAATATATATAATGGAATACTACTTATCAATGAAAAAGAATGAAATCTTGCCATTTGCATCAACCTGGATGGAACTAGAGCCTTTTATGCTAAGCAAAATAAATCAGTCAGACAAAGACAGAGGATTTTACTCATATGTGGAATCTCTAAAACACAACAGATAAACATAGGGGAAAGGAAGGAAAAAATAAGATAAAACAGAGAGGGAGGCAAACCATAAGAGACTCTTAAATACAGAGAAAAAACTGAGGGTTGCTGGAGGGGTGGTAGGTGGGGGAAGAGGTTAAGTGGATGATGGGCATTAAGGAGGACATGTTTTGGCAGGAGCACTGGGCGCCATATGTAAAAGATGAATCACTGGATTCTACCTCTGAAGCCAAGACTACAATGTATGTTAACTAACTTGATTAAAATAAAATAAAATAAAATAAAATAAAATAAAATAAAATAAAATAAAATAAAATAACATATATCAAATATAAAAAATATAAATTCAATTAGATTTTACTAAAAAAAAAAATTAAGTTCTCCCTCTAAAATGTTTTTGGTGTGAGATCATGACCTGAGCCCAAGGCAGCCACCCACCCGACTGAGCCAACCACGTGACCCTTAAAGCCCATAAACATTTGCCCCGATTTGCACCTCCCCCTGTAATCCTTCACTCATAGAACTTAGGTTACTAGGAGACTGGTGTGGGAGAAGCTGAAGAATTCATATCAAATTAAAAATGAGGGTTAAGGGTGCCTGCGTGGCTCCGCTGGTTGAGCATCCAGCTCTTGATTTTGGCTCAGGTCATGACTCTGGGATTGAGCCCTGTGTTGGACTCCATGCTGAGCATGGAGCCTTCTTAAGAGTCCCTCTCCCCAGCCCCTCTCTCTCAAATTAAAAAAAAAGAAAGAAAATGAGGGTTTAGATCTAAAACCAAAACCAGCCCTCTATGAAATTTTACACAGGATTATTTTATTTAAGTTGCCATTAAAAAAATTTTTTTTATATATTCTTGGAGTGTGTACATGTGCGGGGTGGGGGAAGCTGGTGTACAGGCATGAATAACATAAAGGAACTGGTAAAATGAGGCTTCAGCATTCCCTTCAGGTGGCTCTTGGACAAAGAATGGGAAGGAAATGTTTTTTCCATACTTTGTTCATATGGATAATGTAGCTTCCTCTCTCTGCTTGTTTTCTTGGCTCTCCATATTTGGATTTAAAGAAAAAGAAGTATGTGCTTCCCTTTCTTCCCTCTCTCCCTCTCCTTGAACGTACTGTCCAAATTTTAGCTGTGATTAAAGGAAAGAAAGGAGGGAGACAAAACTAGTATGAAACCAAGGAAGGGGAAGAAATAGGATTGTCAATTCTTCTCGTACAGTTAGCTGTTTTCTACCAGTGAACAAAGTAATTTTTTGTTAGGATTCTCTTCAGAAGGGAAACTGGGACTTCTAGATATAAATCACCAAACTATCTACCCTGCTCATTTTTTTCTCAAAATTAATGGAAAATATGGAAACAACATAAAGATGGCCCTCTAAAATGAGTGGTCCTTAAATTTGCTCTGTTTATCTCACAGAAACTTGAAGAAATAGTTTCATTAAAGTTTTCTATCTCTGGGCCCCATTTCTTCTTATCTTCTATAGAAATGTCGCCCTGTCCTAACATATGCATTGAGAACATAGATAAGAATTCAACCCTCCAGTTCCATTTATTGCAATTGTATTTAAATACACAGCTTAATGAGCTGTACTCAGCCTCCCTCCCAATCCTCTTTGAAGTGGCAAAGTCCCATTGCATCAATTCAGCTAATTTTATGCTCATAGCCTGCTTTTTGAGCTTTGTAGAAACCAAGGGTATGACTGCTCCATATTATCTCTAAGTCCAAATACTTGGTCCAAAGGAGCATTTTGTTCAATGGAATACATAGAATTAGTTGCCTTGGATTTAAGCTTCAATTAAAACATTCAATCACCTTTCACCAAATTTACCTTGCAAAATTAATTCAAGTCAGCTCAAGGAAGGATAGGACATTGAGATATACCTCTAAATAACAGAACAACATTGTATGTCATAATGTCTAGGTAGGGAAAGGGTAAGTAGGCATAGTGTTGTGAGAATTTTAGAGTATGCTAATTTTATAAAAATGCTTCTGGGAAAAGTAAAATATTGATGACATTTTGCAGAAAATGCTACATTGAGGTTTAATACATACCAATAAGGTCAAAGAAAAAGCAATATGAATGCAGGATTATGAAAATGATAGGGTTGTGTTTATCTGGGGCATGACCTTTATAGATCAGTAAAATTACCAAGGATGTCTCACTCTAACTTAGAGATGGTTTCAGACTATGATATGTAGTCTGATTCCTTTCCTCAGCCTCAGTAACTAGATTTATTTATCCTATGATATTTTGTACTTAGTGTGCCCCTGTCGAGTCTCTGTTGGCTTGAGATACGATTTGCTAAGAACAAAGCATCAGAAGTTACTAAGATATCAGACGGTAATATATCTTCTAAAACTTGAGAGTACTCTGATCAAATGGGGCAGAAATTGTGCACATGAGTTTTCCATGTGTTTTCTGAGTTCTTTGGCCTGTACAGTTGTAGCAAATTTTGATCAATGAACTGTGAACAGGGGTGAAATGTGTCCCTTCTAGGCTGAGGTTTAGAGTCCTTTACTTCGATCCTCTGCCTCTCTCTTTCTTGTCATCTCTTTTGGCTTTAGAGATCGTGTGTCCTAGAGGGTCCTACATAAGGTACAGGCATGGCACCAATCCATATTAGCATTTACATGAGCAAGAAATAAATGTGTGTGGGGAGGGGGCTAAACTACAGATTCGTTTGTTACTATGGCACAGCATCACTTATCCTAAACCTTCCAAGAAGGTGTCTACTGATACTGAAATTTGATCATATAAATAGACCATTAATTGTAATATTTAAGTTATAAAACAACTACTCTACTCTGGAAGGAAAACGGGAACTATTGCACTTCTCTTTCTTGGAGTCCTAGGCTTCATGACTTGGACTTTCATGAAAGACTCTAAAGCCAGAACTTCCTAAACAGGATACATCAGCATGAGATACCATGTGTTATGGTTTCAGTCCCCTCAGCCTATGATGGTCCTGCTAGATTCTCTAAACAGGTAATCATCATTTTTGAGCAGCCTTGTCTGTTTACCCCAGTGTGTTATGTGAGTATTATCATTTTTTTCTATATGCTGTTTTGTGAAAAAAATACAGAAACACCATGAATCTAGGGTCAGATTTAACAATGCGACTATCTCTACATTTCACGTCTTATTTTCTTTCTTTTTCCTTTTTTTCTTTTTTTTTTATTTAAAAGTTTATTTATTTTTGAGAGAGAGAGCAGGTACGTGAGTTCGGAAGAGCAGAGAGGGGAGAGCATTCCAAGCAGGCTCAGTGCTGTCAGCATGGGCCCAACACTGAGCTAGAACTCATGAACCCTGAATTCATGACCTGAATCAAAGTCAAGAGTCGAATGCTTGACCGACTAAGGCACCCAGGACCCCCCCCCATCTTATTTTCTTATACCTATTGTACCCATTTCTTTACCCTCCCCCATGTCCTCTCCCAAGTGTGCTATTAATTTCACAGAAATTTGAGAAGGAACTGTGAAATGTTTGGCACTCTTAACAAATAAATATTTGTTGAATTAATAAATGAGTATTCAAGTCACTTCTGTATACCTCAAAATTTCTTGCTTTGGGAGACTGCATCTACTAATAGGGGGAGAGTTTCCTAGCAACCCTCAAAATCTTACCAGTTAGGAACTACCATTCTAGTCCTGAATTTTTATCATAAAAAAGAGAAAACATACAACTGAATTCTACTGAAGTATGCAGTGTCCCAATTTGGTTTGCCCAATGTTTTTCTCTGTATCACAAGAAACTAGATGATAATATTGCTTATATTTATCAAGTGCTCACTATATGCTATGCATGATGTTGTATATTTGACATACATTAGCTTATTTTCTTCTCAAACCCTTATGAGATAAATATTGTTATTATCCCCATTAATTTTTTTCTGGTCTTATTGAGAAATATCGGTATACATCACTGTATAAGTTTAAAGTATACAGCATGATGGTTTGATTTACATAACTGTGAGGTGATTACTACAATAGGTTTAGTTAACATCCATCATCTCATATATTTAGAACAGAAAGGAAAAAAAATTCTCCTTGTGATGAAAACTCTCAGGATCTACTCTCAAAAACTTTCATATATATCATATAGCAGAGTTAATGACAGTCATCATATTTTATGTTATACCCCTAGTACTTAACTTGTAATTTAGATTTTATATCTTTTCACCATCTTCCTCCAATTTTCCCTCCCTACCTCCCACCTCTGGTAACCACAGATCTATGAGTTTGTTGGTTTGTTTTGTTTTCTTTTGTTTTAATTAGATTCCACACAAAAATGAGATCATATATTATTATCCTTGTCTAACTTATCTCAACATCATGCCTTCAAGGTCCATCCATGTTGATGCAAATTGTGGGATTTTCTCATTATTTATGGCTGAATAATATTCTATTATCTATCTATATATATACACACACACACACAAATATATATTTAAATACACACACACACTCTCTATAACTTCTTTATCCATCAATGCACATATAGGTTGTTTCCATGTCTTGGCTATTATAAATAATGCTGTTATGAACATAGGAGTACAGATACCTTTTTAAATTAGTGTTGTTGTTGTTGTTTTTTTTCCTTTGGAATTATTTCCACAAGTGGAATTGGTGAATCATACAGTAACTCTATTTTTAATTTTTTCAGAAACTGCCATACTGTTCCCCACAGTGGCTGTACCAATTTACATTCCCGCCGACAGTGCACAGGGGTCCCCTCTTCTCTACATCTGTGCCAGTATTTGCTAACTCTTGGCTTTTTAATGATGGCCGTTCTAACCCATGAGGTGATATCACATCCTGGTTTTCATTTGCATTTCTCTCATGACTAGTGATGGTTATTATCTCCATTTTACAGAGGAGAAAACTGAGAGAAATAAACTTAAGGAGTTTGCTCATGATTGCATACCTAGGAAGGAGTAGAGCTCATATTAAAAGCAAGAAGTCCAACCTCTAGACTCTTAACCAGTATGCTGTGTGGCCTCCTCGTAATGGTAAAGTTCCCAGCCTGATATCTTTGTTTCATTCAGTGTAAACTGTCATGTTGTACCCTCGTGCTGAAAGTTACTTCAAAGGGAAGCAGCTTTATGACTACCAACAATTATGAGGAAGAGGTGTGATTTTGAGTTTTAAGAGCTCATCTTAGTTCAGCTTAAATCTCCTGTTTGATAGTGAAAATTACGCTGTTATCCACTAAAAGAACGTCTATTGTGTCACCACCTCTTTAATTTGAGAAGTGATTTCACATTTATGTAAGAGTATTTTGGCATCTGGAAAACAGTAAAAATCCTCCCAGCACATCTAGTGTTCTGTCCAAAAAAAAAAAAAAATTGTCATATTTGTTATCTTTGGTGAGGTTCAAAATATGTAAACTTCTTCATTTTGTTGTATCCCAGTAATAATTGCAATTATTAATAGTTAAACAATGTGTCCATTCTATGAAAAACTGATAATGACCACACATGTTAAAAGTGGCAAAAGAGTGGATAAATAATCAGTCTGTTCTAATTAGCCAGAGCTGGAGAAACAACTAAAGTAAAAATCCTCAGCTTACTTAATGCTTTATAGTAATTAATAGTAATTGATAACAACTTATAGCAATTAAGATCTAATACATGCATGTAATTTGCAAATGTGTCCCTTACTTTGTACATATGCTTTTTTTCTCTAAGGGAAAAGTCCAGAATTGGGGACTCTTGGGTTCTTCTTCTTTTCATCCTTTTCTATCTTCTACTGAGAAAATTGTAAAGGGTCTCACAGTGTTATGTTGTTCCTGGAAGAGAGGTTAGAGATCATTGTAGTACCCTGGCATCATATTATAGATGAAAACTTTGAAGCTTAGAGAAGTCCACTGACTTTTTCAAGTCCCCTTTCAGCCATGCATGAATTTCTATTGGCATAGTTGGGTCAGCTGCGCAATTTGTGGCCAGGACTGAGACATAATGTTGTACAGAATATGGAACTTTTGTATAAATAACTACTTTTGGCTGCTTCATTATAAGGGAGCCTGGGGTTCAAGGGCTCTAAGATTTATAATCACATAAAATTACTGAATTAAAAGAGGTTTTATGTTTAAAATGCCCAACACTTTATTTGTTTTTCGTTCTATGGATACTGTGTCTGCTCTATGCTAGACACTATATCTATAGAATAAATAAATGAATGTTCAAACTCAGCCCCTCTAAACTCTGTTTGAACTCTTTGAATGACACAGAGCTCAGAACTTTGCATGGCTTTTTATGTTCGCTCTGTAAAATGAAACTCTCCTAGGGGAACCTGTGTGAATTCAATTCAGAGTTTAAAAACACAGATTTATGGGAGAGCCCCAAATCAATCAAAAGCATGGCTATGCTTAAAAAAAAAAAAACAGCAGCAACAAGAAAAGAAAACCATGAAAAGACCCTGCCTGCCAAGAATAGCTTGTTAGCATTTGAAAACACTGAGATATAAGTGTATAATGGAAATGTGGCAATGATCATTTGGGCAAAAACACAATTTGCATAAGAATGAATCAGGAAATGTCCCGGAACACCAGAAAGATGAAAAATCTGGGTCCTGTCTGGCATGTTCACATTGCCGAACATACACCACACCATGAATCTTCCTGTGGTCAGACACCCTAGAAGAAACATTGATCCCTTTCTAGACATTGATAATAGAGATGTACCATGACAGGTAATCTTACATTTAAAGGAAGAATATAATATATAGCTATGAAAACTGTCAAAAATATTTCCTAGAGCTATTTTGGAGATCTGTTTTATTCTTTCATCCCCCAATCTGAAATTCATTAAAGTGAAGAATGCCCCTTAAATTATACTCTGCTATACCCTGGAGGAACACCTGAAAAGTTAATATTAAACCCTTGAGATTAGGCAAGTGAAGAGGAAAGAATTATGAAATAAAACAAAGCAAAGAAATCGTGTAAACAAATTAATTAATTGTCTGGAAGTGAAAAGCACGTTTGTAATTTTGCCCTTGTCAAAGGAAAATTGGAGTTCATTACGCTCACTGACTGATTTAAAAGCTACTTCTTGCACAGCATCACTGAGAGAGTGAGTGTGCTGGTGTGCTAAGCATGGCTCGTTTGCAGCGTCAATTAAAATAGAAATTCATTATTGAAATCTCCAGAGTAAAGGTGAAGGCTTTATGCTTTGGGGATGGGAAGAAATATTTTTTTGCCTATTTTTAGTTTTCCCCCTCCTCTTCTGAATTGATTTTGGAGACATTTATTTTGGCTTTCTAGTATTAGGTATTACACCATTTTTGTAATAAATCATGTTATTATCTGTCATACATTGAGCACATTCTATATGCCAATGACTTTATATATCTTATCATCTTTAATCCTCAGAGCAATCAGGTGGTAAAAGGTCTCAGTATCACTTGAGATAATTGAAGTTCAAGGAGGTAGATTTGAATAGCTGGCAAGCAGTGACACCAAGGGTTTAAGAGTAGCTCTGCTGACTCAGAAGCTCCTGGTCTCTCCAGAACATCATAAAAACTTCTTCTAAGGCAGCTCTACTGTGCTGAGTTAGGGGTGTCAGTATAACAAGGTCATTAAAAGTATGTCATATGCATCCAGAATGGGTATTACATATTCAGTTTTATCTTGGTGTGTTATCAACAGCCCCGTGGGATTACATGTGGAGTAGGATATATGCAACACAGTTGTCCACTGCATATGGTGACCCTTGAACTCCCTCATTGAGCAGGAGCTCAACTACCCTGTGCTTAAATATGCTTTATGAGAGGATTACGTGTTTTGGTGTTGTGACAATTACTCTTGTAACAAATTCAAACAGTCTCTCCAGTCTTGTGGTAATTTTTTATGTTCTCCTATTTTAGTTCACATACCCTGACATGGGTATAACATGCTTAAAAAAAGGATCACTTTCAAGGGTGAAGAAACCAGCAACAGTGTTCTGAACAACAGAAATTGTGATCCATTTATTCATACAGCCCACATTATAAGCTGAGCACTATATATATAAATCTTAAAGAGATAAATGGCATGGTCTCCACCCTAAAGATGTTACAGTCTAGGTAGGTTGACAAACAGATAAATCAGGGCTACAATACAGTATAAAAACAGCCAGGATAAGAGAAAGTACAGGTTCTTATGGAAACATAAGGGAGGTCATGTAAATTAAATTGGGGGAAGTCCAAGAAGTCTTTTCAGAAGAGATGACATTTGGAGTGAGTTATAAAGACAAATAGGAGCTAAAAAGACAAGCAAGGCTTGTCCAGGCTGAGTGATAAGCATGGGCAAAGAGAGTGGTTCTGCAAGCTGGGGAAGGGATATATTGGTTTTCTATGGCTCTTGTAACAAATGACCACAAACTTGTAGCTTAAAACAAAGAAACTTATTTTCTCAAGGTTCCAGAGGTTGTACGTATGAAATCAAACTGTCAGCAAGTTGGTTCCTGCTAGAGATTCTGAACGAGAATCCTTTCCATGTCTCCCTTCCAGTTTCTGGTGGTTGGTAGACACATCATTCCCATCTCTGCATCCATCTTTCTCCTCTGTGTTTCTCCTCTTCTGTGTCTTCTGTTCTTCTTATAAGGACACTGTTTCTTGGAATTAGGGCCCAACTACATAATCCATATGATGTCATCTGAAGATCCTTAATTATATCCTCAAAGACCCTTTCCACATAAGGTCACATTCCTATGTTCCAGGTGGGCATATCTTTTGGGGGGCCACCCTTCAACCCACTATAAGTGATAAACATAAATTAGTAATCTGATGAAGAAAGAGGCATGGCCAAGTACTGCAGACTTTCGTGTATGTGGAAAGGAATGAGGCTTTATCATGAAAGACATAGGAAGCCATTGGAATTTCAATGATGGAATTGGCATATCTCTGGAAAATAATTATACACTTAATGCCTCCAACCAAAGACCATCAGGAACCCACCTGTAGTTGATTAAGTTGTGTTTAATACTGGTTACAGAGAGGGAGAACACATACCATGAGGGACTATAGCATCTCATCTATAGTGTATTAGAAAAAAACTAATATAGGATTTGGACTTCAATTGGATGATTTGGGGAAGGAAGCCTGGTTTGCTCTAGATTGGATGCTGTCAGAAAGCAAGGGCAATTCCAAAAGTGGGTATCTTGATAAATCTTACCTGTAGGGAGAGCAGACTAGAGTAGGGATAAAGTTGTAATTGGTAAAAAGGTAGAAGTCACTAGCCAAGAGCGAAATGTTTGGTATTTTGTGAGTGAAGCAGTAATTTTGTTTTCATCTGTGAGTAGACAAAATTAAGATGTAGCCTTGTTTTGCCTCACTTTATCATGGTCTCAGAGTGACCCTGTCTGTGACTGGTGTTCTGTGGCATTGTTCATGTCTAATAGGAGAATAACATCGTCTAGCTGTGGGTGCCAGGTCAAGTTCCAGACATCAGGAGCTGCTCTTTGTTTTTTTTTGTTCTCTTAATTCCAAACTATAAAAACAACCTTGCCTAAAATTCCAGCAGTGGTAATGAAGTATGTCAACCCAAGCATTCATACTGTCCCTTAAAAGCTATAATAAAGGTCACAAAATTTTCTGGAAAGAACACTCTGCCTTTGCTTATGTGAGTGTCCTTCAGACTTAATTTACTTCCGATCCACCAGTTGGACAGCATCTATTTTAAAGACAGGAGGAACTAACTTAAAGGCTCCTTGACTGGTGTACTCTTTTATCTAACAGCTGTGATACCATTTCCTTCAACGTCTCTTTGTGGACTAACCCAACCATGTCCCTGTGAGAAGGACCCTGAAGTCCTCTTTATAAGCCCTCTCTTTTCCTTTCCCTGGGGTGCTCCATCTATTTGAGTGGAAGAAGTAAGTCAAATGTAGTTTTATTTAATGAAAAATAAACAAGGGAAAGGACCCCAAACACTCTCTCGGCAAAGGTCCCTTCAGAACATACAGCCTTCACTGTTAGAGATGTATCTTTTTAAAAGAAGACAGAAATAGGAAAGGGCCACAGAAGGGCAGGGATAGCCAACAAAACTATACAGCAGGTTTCTCTATGAGGGAAGATGAAAAAGGCAAGCATCTTTTTTAGTCCAGCAAGAAAAACTCTATGATATGATGTGTATAGCTGGTGCTCCTAGAAATGATAAAGAAGAGGCTTTCCATTTTCTCCTTGAGAGTATGTGGGGGAGGGGGCTCTCTAAAATTAAGACAGAGACAATCAGGGCCACCTGGGTGGCTCGGCCGGTTAAGTGTCTGACTTCAGCTCAGGTCATGATCTCACGATCTGTGAGTTCAAGCCCCGTGTCAGGCTCTGTGCCAACAGCTCAGAGCCTGGAGCCTGCTTCAGAGCCTGTGTCTCCCTCTCTCTATGCCATTCCCCTACTTGCACTCTCTCTCAAAACTAAAGTAAAAAAAAAGCATTAAAAAAAGACATTCAGTTGAAAGGACATATTTTTCCCCTCTAACACATAATTAGCCTGTGATACTGGCTTCTGTAGATTCTTATCAAGACAAATTGTTCAGCATGGTGAGTTTGGCAGATATCATTCACACATGTAAACAATGGGATATCCTCCATAAACACAAGCCAGTTAGCATCTTCTCAGGCATCACCTGATTGCCAATTTAGGCCAAGAAGAAATTATTCCTTTATCTTCATTTGTAATATTACTCATCAGGTGCAACATGGGGATTTGACACCTTCAGTGACATATTCCACCATCCTGTTAAATTGATCAGAAGTCCAATTATATGCAATATATTCTCACATTGAGAGCCAATGCCTATTTCCCAAGGGAAGAGATGGTTAGTGAGGCTTCCCAATGTCCCCCAAGCTCCAGGTAGGCTTGTTAATCCTTGGCGCTCCCTGACAGAGAGATGGATGTGTTAACAGTTTCTGGGTCCTGTAGCTTCCCCTTGTGGAGATTCCAGTGGGCCATATGTGCTCCTTGGGTATCAGGGTGATGGGGCTTGCACTGGCTGTGACTGATGGCACAAGCTAGAGAGTTGCCTGAATTTGGCAGGACATAGTTGGCACAGGCCACCTTAGACCTTGAAAACTTGGAGCTGATGCAGAGGTGGATAAACACATTGAAAACAGATGTTGTAAACTAAGTTTTTTATCGGGGCCAGACAGGTAATATGCCTGAGTGAAACTGACAAGGTGGAAAATTGAACACAATAGGCCCGAAATTAAAGGGGACAGTGGCAACTCAGCTTCCACTGATTATGGTCATTCAAAGATGTGAATCTAGAGTTACCATGTTTTCAAGAGAAGCTAACTATGTGGTGTGTATGTTAAATCCCTTGTAAATCAATTTGCCTTGTAAGCTACCATTTTGCAACCTCTAAGGCCACTGAGGCCTGGTTTCTTTGCTTCTTAATACCTATACAGAAGCTCTGTGGACTCAAGTTTGAAGACATCATTAATTTCATCCCTGTAAATGAAAACGAATGAAAAAGATAGTCAAGAAAAATGAAAATACCTCTCAAAAGTCACTGTGTCCCCATGGGGTTATGGTGGTTGAATTAAGGGGCCAGCTGTACTTTCAGTTCTGTTTCTATCCCTAAATACTTAGTAACCGTACCCTGGGCCAGGGTTGACTCACTAAAGAAGTACTACATGAAAAGCACAATCATCCGTACACAAAGAAGGCAGAGCCCAAGCTGCTTGCCTTTGAAAAACTTGTGAATTCATTGAGAATATTACATTAATATGCATGGAGTAATTACAAAAAAAAAATGCCAAGATAACATAAGCAAGTATGGGGTAGGCCCTCAAAAACTATGATGATTCAATTTCCTTCTTTAAAAGTGTCTCTTCCTAATGTCCAAAAGTAGAGAAACTAGAAAAGATGCCTGATGGTAATGAATTACTAGATGATTACCATTTCTGTTGGATGAGATTGGATGTCAACAGGCAAAACCAATAAAGAGTTGGCTCTTCCAGAGGCGCCTCAGTGTCTCAGTTGGTTAAGCGTCCGACTCTTGATTTTGGCTCAGATCATGATCTCACGGTTTGTGAGTACAAGCCCTGCATCAGGCTCTGTGCTTATGGTGTGGAGGCTGCTTAGGATTCCGTCTCCCTCTGTCCCTGCCCCTCCCCTACTTGCTCTCTCTCTCTTTCTCAAAAGTAAATAAAAATAAACTTAAAAAAAAAAGTTGGCCCTCTCAGACCTTGAAATTCCAGAAGTTATAGTATTTTGGACAAATGGTTCTTCTAAGTCACTGGTTTTAAGGATGGCTGTGAATTTTAACAGATCTATGAATTGAAGTCAACAGTATTAAGAGGAAAATAGCCTAGATCACCCTTCCAAGAATCACTGCTTAGAACGTTTATTCTCAAAATACAGTCTCTGGAGTGTAGCCCTCCAGATGATCTCATAAATAATAAGTTTGAGAATCTCTCTTGTTCCCTGGGAGAGGGTTAAACCTCAAATAACCCATGTTTGAGGTCTAGAGATGATCACAGTCCCCTCTGTCCCAGGAAGCCTCACCAGTGAGCTATGCAGTAGACCACCAAGTTAGCATATACTTGGAAAGCAACACTTCCTTTGTTGGTTGGGTTTTGGTCGCTTTTTTCTTGTTTGTGTGTCTGTCTCTGTTTATATTTTGTTTTTAAGCCCCATTGATTCCTGTGTTAGTTTTCTATTGCTGCTGTAATAGATTAGCACAAATTTTATGGCTTAAAACAACATAAATGTATTACTTTACAGTTCAGTTAGTTAGAAGTCCAGCATAGGCTTCTCTGGGTAAAATCAAGGTGTCAGTAGGATAATTCCTTTATGGAGGCTCCAGGAGAGAATCTATTTTCTTATTTTTTTTTTCAGCTTTAGAGGCTACCTCTTTCCTTCGCCTGTATACTTCACTCCCTATGTTCAAAAGCAGCAACATCAGGGGCACCTGGGTGGCTCGGTCCGTTAAGCATCCGATTCTTGATTGCAGCTCAGGTCATGATCTCACAGTGCTGGTATCAGCCCTGAGTAGACTCTGTGCTAACAGCAAAGAGCACAGGGATTCTCTCTCTCCTTCTCTCTCTGCCCCTCCCCCACTGGTGCACACACACTCTCCCTCCTGTTCTCTCAAAATACATAAACTTAAAAAAAAAAGTAACATCAGGCTGAGAGCTTCTTGTACTGTTACCTATCTGGTTCTCTCTCTCTGTTCTGGCTCCCTTTCCCATTTTAAAAGACCCTGTAATGACATGGCCCACCTGGATAAACCAGGCTACTTGTTTTAGTTTCAAGTCAGCAGATTTGCAGTCTTAATTTCCCTGTGTCATGGGAGGTAGCACAGTCACAGGTTTCAGGGATCAGAACTTGGACATCTTTGGAGCTGCTCTTACTCTAACACAATTCCCAATATGTCTGGAGAGACTGTGTAATTTTTTTTTTTTTACATTAAGAAATAGAGTTTGGTAATTTGATAAATATATGTTCAGATGTAATATATGACCTCTTCATCCACACTCTAAACTACTTTTCTATGTCCTGGATAGGCAGTGTAATATTAAAGGGAAAAGACATGGGCTTTATAACCATACAAACCTGAGTTCAGGTTCCTACTCTGGCATTTATTACCTGTATAACTTCTGTCAAGCTATAAACATATTTGAGACACAGATTTCTTTCTTCTGAAATGGGGAAAATACTTCCCTCATATGATTGTTTTACTGAAATAGAAATAATGTGCCAGAATCATATTAGAAATATAATCAATGGTATTATTTCCTGATATCCTAGTTCCATTTTTGTACTGCCGGGTAAAACCAATTAACTCTGTGTTTCAGTTTAATGAATTACATTTAATGAAAAACATTTCCCTGGGGTATTTTTCTGATTTGCATGTTAGCATATGTAAGAAATTTGAGTTTCAAAGATGAAAAAGTGATTTTTAAGTGCAAAATGGTGTAAATGTCTTTATCAGCCAACAGGTAATACCACCTTGGGGGGAGAGGGTATCTGGAAAAGAAAAAGATGGATACAAAGAAAGAAGACTCAGACTTACTCAAAATTAAGAAAATGAACCTTTACTGTCAATATAAGTCTCCCAACTGCTAGTGGAAGTGGTGGATAGATTTTCTTTTCCACTAGATTTACTTCCTGATATACAAGTTTATCACTCAGGCAAGGACTATTCGTCAAGCCATTTTCCATCGATAACCCCAGCTGAAGCCCAACAGGCTGAGTGTTTATTATTCACTCTTAAAAGGCTGGAGCTCATTTGCTTCTGCCGTGGGGAGAGGAGCGGACTCAGACGGGGAGAGGAATGAGGGCACTCAACGAAATGGCCATTCACTGCAATCAAGCTTGAATAAATACAGAGGTATAAAACAACCAGGAAAAGCTCCAGTTATGTCTGGAAACCAAATATTGATCAAGTAATCCTCTAATTTACTGACTTCTCATTTAATGATCGGATTCCCATTTATTCATTCAACAAACACGTGTTGAGCCTTTCCTGGAGTCCAGGCCCTATACAAGGTTATAGAAAACATTGTGCCAGTGCCCACCTCCACCCCCAATGTGCACACACATTCAATCTAGAGCCATAAGAAATGAAATAACCTTTTGTTTCTAAAGATTGGGTGCTTTGTAAAATGTCAGTGTTTAAGGTTACATCCTATAGTATAAATTCTTGCAATAATCTTTTTCTGAAGGCATCACCTGAACAGTAATGAGTTTTACATCAATCTTCCTTTAACACTATGGAAAATGGAGGGACATTGTGCAGAGTCCAGAAACGTACCTTCAAATAGCAGCAATGCTACTAATGCCCCATACACTGAACACACTGAAAACTGAATATTGAAAAATCTAAATTCAGTTAATTAGCAAGACAAATCTTGCTTTAAATTACATTAACATTATTTCTTCCCTTGTTGGTTCTATGATGTGCCTCTGAAGCTGAAAGAGAGGACTTCACGTCCCCTCAAGAGGTCCTTTCTCTCCAGGGAATTTGGGAACCAGCAAGCAGTAGCTGGGGCCATTTCTCCAGTACACTTGTGTTCTAAAGTGAAAATGTTCATGGAGTGGAAGACAGGAGAGAACCAGTAAGGAGATGGGGGACCTGGATGGCATTTTGACAATCACAGCATGGGTTCATTGATTTATTGCAAGGTTTATTTATTCCCCAAACACTTGAAGCACCTATGTTCAAACGGAGATAATGTATGCAACACATGCAATCCAGAGCTAATTGGAAAGAGTTTTTGATGACCTGTATTTTGGATTTGCATTGCCTGTGACTCTTCTCTTCATGTGCACACAGTGGAATTGTCACCTGTGTTTTTGACTTATGCAACCTTAATGATGCAGGGAATAAGGGGTGAGAAGAGTCTGGGAGACGATGTGCCAGTGAGAGAAAAACCAAGAATAATTGAAATAATGTGGTATTTCTAACCACACTTCCCTTTAGGGAGTGTATGCCTCGGAGTCAGAGTGAATGGGAGACTTGAATCTGTCAAGCCTCCAATTTCTACATTCTTGCTGGCTTTTCAAGGCTGCACATCTCCCTTCCTTGAGTGGAATATAATTCTAGTCCTTAAAGGTACAATCATATTTTTCATGCAACATGATCCCTAAACACAAGCAAATAACTTCAGCTGGTGTCCAGCCAAAGAAACAGAATATGTCTGCTAAAGTCAAAATGCCAAAATTATGTTTCCTGAGCAATGGCACTGCATTGCATTTAGTGGACCAGATAGATTTTTAAAGACAGTTTGGACTCAGTGATCTTCTGTGCTGACTTTATCACCTAACCCTGACCTACGATTAGACACCACTGAGACACAGAATATCTAGCATGTATAAAGTGACTTTTTGTCAGGGGAGGGATGGGGAGATCTCTCTGGAGTCAATGCTTTCCGTCCCCTAATCACAGATCATACAGCTGTGGGCTAGCACATTGTTTCTACTACCGTTGCTCACCAACAAGGAGTTGGTATATCTTAGAAATAAGAGGAGGAACCTCTTAACTTAAAACTAAGTTAGGAGCACCTGGGTGGCTCAGTTGGTTAAGCGTCTGACGTTGGCTCAGGTCATGATCTCATGGCTCCTGAATTGGAGCCCCAGGTGGGGCTCTGTGCTGACAGCTCCGAGCCCAGAGCCTGCTTCAAATTCTGTATGTCTCTGCTCACACTCTTTCTCTGTCTCTCAAATATAAATAAACATTAAAAAAATAATAGATATGAGTTAGAACCCCAGCTCAGGCACTTACTAGCTCGGTGAATTTGAAAAAGTTTCTTGCATTCTGAGTCTTGCTTTCTGCAACTGTAAAATGGGTTAAATAATAGCTACCTCCTAGAATTGTTAAGACATCTCTTTTAAACCTCTCAGTGCATGGCACCTCTTAGGTGCTTAATAAATATTAGTTCATCTGCTGCCTACACACACATACTTCCTGGCTCCTAACCTTCTCAGAATTTGGAACATCTTAGAGAGGGAAGGAGTGTGACAGTTAGGAGATTGTATAGAAACTTTCATTATTATCATTATTATTATTAATTTAAAAAGAGCCTGGACATAGTAAAAAAAAATGCAAATCCAAACAGTCCGATCTGGGAGGAGTTAGTCTTTCACTGAGCCCAAGAGACACAGCAGTGTTTTAAGTTAATGGGGTTTGGTGGAAAACACAGCTTTAATGAAACATTGGCTATGATTACTCTATCACCATTTCTCCAAATGCTTCTTCCCACTTGCCTCCTTTCTTAAAAGAGAAAAAATCTGGATGGTTATTTCTTAACACATCAGGATTAGGTTTCTTTCCCTAAGAGTACTAGAAAAACCCACAGTGCAGCTTGAGCTAGTGAGAGCTGCCTGTCCTCATTCAGACAGGTATGAAGGCCAGCATTTAGCTCAGGCCCCAGGGACTTGGGGAGGGACTAGTTTTGGAACAGAAGCTGTTCTTAGGGAAACTGAAGCTCCAAAAGGAGGAAGGGCTACTAAACCCTGGGAGGCTCAGGGAGGGGTAAGTTGTTTGCTAATATAACCCTGGGGAAACTTCTAGCGTTTCTGGGCATGGCTCAGTGCACAGCTCATGAAAAATGCACCAGCGCATTGTTGACATTTTATTTCAAAAGAGCTACAGTACCAGGAGACAAGGAGTGTCTGTCCTCCTGCACCACCCAGGTGATACACCTGGTTTCCCCTGCTCTCTGTTCATCTGTCCAGATGTTCTCAGTTACTTGCACAGAGAGCCTAATGGGTCTTTGTGTACAAAGTGTTACATGTCTTTCTTCCAGTCACACATTAGAAATGACAAAGCCCAACTATCAATATTATTTCTACCTTGTGCCTAAGAATGTCTCAGTGTCTTCATTTCCAAATATATATTGTTGTTTCAAATTTGTTTCTCCAGGGGCGCCTGAGTGGCTCAGTCGGTTGAGAGTCCGACTTCAGCTCAGGTCACGATCTCACGGTCTGTGAGTTCGAGCCCCGCGTGCTTTGTGCTGATGGCTCAGAGCCTGGAGCCTGCTTTGGATTCTGTGTCTCCCTGTCTCTCTGCCCCTCCCACGCTCATTCTCTGTCTCTCTCCGTCTCTCAACAATAAACATTAAAAAAAAATTTCAAATTTGTTTCACCAGTGAATCAAAATAGCAACGTGTACTGACTGTAAGGCGAAAGGAAGTGAAAGCAGTTAACATCTATTGGGTGCCTGCTATATACCAGGTACTGATACAGCTACTTTGCATATAATATTTAATGTCCTTCTGTTTGAAAGCCCATATGGCGTGCAGGTTTGATTACGGCATGTTACAGTGGAAAGCAGCCCAGTATTCTGGAAAGAGTGTAAGGTTGCTACTTACCAGCTGTGTGAATTTAAGTAATTACTTAACACCTCTGAGCCTCATTTTTCTCTGTATAATGCAGTTAACAATAGTGGTTAATAGGGTTGTCATGAAGATTGAATATGATTGTAATATAAAGGGCTAAAACCTTTCCTTGACCTTGAGTTGGTCAGTATTTAGAGCTCCTCTTACAGGGACAAAACAAAACAAAAAACTGAGACCCAGGGAGGAGACTGGATCATTTAATTTTCCTAAAGACTCGCAGCTGGTAGGGTGTTCAGTCAAAACTCACATCCAGGTCTGTCTGATTTCACACTCTAAAGTGCTATTTACTAGTGAATTTAGTGTACCCATCCCACTTCACTCTACCCCACCCCACTGGTACTTCCACTGTGTGATAACCACATACGCATATCCATCCTGTAAGCAGGATCCTAGCAAATCTGTTTAAGTGACACCTGAGTTGGAGAGGTCACAAAGAAAGTTGGAGAAAAGTGCTAAATGCTCTGAATCTTCTGCTTTAGTTTCGAAGACAGCCTGTCACTAAAGGCACAGGGCAGTGGCAGAACATTTGGATATACCTTTAAAAGCTCAATGAGCATCCTTTCGTTAAGTCCCACCTTGCACCGTGGCCAACCACCTGGACAGAACTGTCAAAGATGCTTTCAGTCTCACTGTGTCCTCTTTATTATTGTTTTTATTAACCCTCAGTACACTACATGGAAGGTACCTGTTAAGGAATGAGCAGGAACCTCTCCATTGAGATATAAACACATTATTGTGGGAGTTATGACTGGGTTAGCCTGGGTTAATATGATCATGTGTATCACAGCTGAACTCAAGCTTTGAGGAAAGGAAACGCAGGAAAATTCCGTTTAATGCAAATTGCCTATATTTTGATGTGAGTTACACTGGTTTGTTTTTTGTTTATTTGTTTGCTTGTTTGGGGTATTTGTTTTGTTTTCATAGAAGGTTTGGTCCCAAAGGGGGGAATTGGGAGAATAACTGAGAAAGGAAACTCCAAATAAACAACAGAGGGCTGCTCAGTGAGCCAAAGCCCACCTGAGGGGACTTAATGAGATGCAGGTGATACAGGAAAACTTGGCGAAGGGAGGGCGGAAAGCAGGCTGGAGAGAAGGTACTGGGACTGGCACGGAAGGCTCATAAAATGGAAACCAGGGGTGCTGAAACGCTACCTGCCATATTAATTCTCTACCAAAGGATTCATGGTGCTTTTAGTTTTGTACTCAACGTGTCATAACCCAACCACTGAGCTCTCTTTCCTGCTCATCAGAACAGAGAGGCATTTTCTTTAGCAAATCAAGGTAAGACTGAGAAAAAGCATAGTTTTTTTTCTCTTTTACTTGTTTTACTTGCTTTTACTTGTTTACTTTGGTCGTCTCTATAAAGATGGGTTAAAATTCATTTGGGAGAATTATCCAGAAGTGAATGTTTATTAGTATACCCATTGGTTTGAGAGAGATACGGGAATTGTCAAATGGCAGGCATCCTAAATGAGAAAGTAGAGGAAATCATTAATACCAGTCTTATCTGTGGAAGGTACACAGAGGAGAATTCTGGATTTTAGGCTAGGCTTGAGGTATTGCAGAGAAAAAGGCTTACAACATTCCTTATTCAGACTTTCCTGGTAACAGCACAAATAGAGTGGATTCCTAGCCTCCTAGCCTTTGTAGTCAGGCCGACACTTTAAGTGGTTGATTTTTATGAGCAATACAGTAATGTGCCTACCGCTCTCTCCTTCAAGCAGTTTATTCTGTGTGGTTTGGGTGGTCTTCCTGATTCACATGGAAGAATTATAGCATCATCTAAGTAAATATAAAACTATATACTTTAAAAACTGAGGGGCGCCTGTGTGGTTCAGTCGGTTAAGCATCAGACTCTTGATTTTGGCTCAGGTCATGATCTCGGCTCAGGTCATGATATCACAGTTCATGGGATCAAGCCCTATGTCAGACTTTGTGCTGGAAGCATGGAACCTGCTTGGGATTCTCTCTTTTTTTTTCCTCTCTCTCATTCTCCTCTCTCTCTCATACCTCTTCTCCCTCTCCCTCTCCCTGCCCCTCCCCTGTTCATGCTCTCTCTCTCTAAAAATAAAGAAACATAAAATAAAATAAAATAAAATAAAATAAAATAAAATACTGAGGTTACAGGACTGTAAAATCCAGGTCCCATAACAGTTATAATAGGTAAATTTCATCACAGTGTTTTGTGAGTTCAATGGGGGAAAAAAAACCCTCAGTAAAAAACCCTGGAGTAGCCAGGGAAGTCATCACAGAAATGATGCTTTCTCTCCCCACCCAACTTGACTAAGATATAATTGTCATACAACACTGTGTAAGTTTATAGTGTGTAGTGTGTTGATTTGATATATATTGCAAAATGATTACTGTTGCAGCTAACATCTCCATCGAGTCCCATATTTACCATTTCTTTTTTTGTGGCCAGAACATTTAAGAACTATTTTCTTAATTTTTAATAACTTTTAAGTACATGATATATTTAATCACAATGTTGTGAAATAGATCCCTAGGACTTCTAATTGGAAGTTTGTACCTTTTCACTTATATCGCCCCATTTCCCACCCACTCTTTCCCTGCCCTCCCAGTCCCTGGTACCCATCATTCTATTTGTTTCTATGAGTTTGACTTTTTAAGATTCTGTGTATGTATAAGATCATATAGTATTTGTCTTCCTCTGTTTGACTTACTTCACTTAGCCTAATGCCCTCAAGGTCCATCCATGCTCTTGAAAATGGCAAGACATCCTTCTCCTCATAGCTGAATAATATTCCATTGTATGTATATATACCACATCTTTTTCATCTGTTCATCCTTTATTGAGCACTTAGGTTGTTTCCATATCTGGAGTATTCTGAATAATGTTGCAATAAACATGAGTGTACAGATCTCTCTTCAATATTCTGTTTTCATTTCCTTTGGATGTATATCCCTAAGTGGAATTGCTGGAACATGGGATAGTTCTGTTTTTAATTTCTTGAGGGACCTCCATACTGTGTCCCATAGTGGCTGTACCAATTTATGTTCCCACCAAGAGTGCACAAGGGTTTCCTTTTCTCAAGTGTTTTTGTCAACACTTTTTATTGCTTGTCTCCTTAATGATAGTCATTCTAACAGGTGTGGGGTGATCTGTTATGGTGGCTTTGATTTACATTTCCCTGATGATTTGTGATGTTGAACATCTTTTAATGTACCTGTTGGCTAATTGTATATCTTCTTTGGAAAAATGTCTATTCGGTTCCTCTGTCCATATTTTAATTGAACTCTTTGGGTCTTTTTCTATTGAGTTGTAGGAGTTCTCTATATATTTTGTATATTTTATATATTATTTATATATTTGGATATAGTTTGCAAATATTCCCTTCCATTCCATAGGTTGCCTCAAAGGTGGTGATTTCTGAGCTGGACCTTGACCATTGCTGAGATTTGAATGGGTGGAAAAGAGAAGAGATGGCATTTTATTCAAAAGCATGATGTGTTTATTGTTTTTAGTGTTTTATTTATTTTTAAAAGAGTGGGGGGGGTGGGATGTGAGCAGGGGAGGGGCAGAGAGAGGACAGAGGATTGAAACCAGGCTCTGTGCTGACAGGAGACAGTCTGACATGGGGCTCAAACTTGAGAACTGCGAGGTCATGGCCTGAGCTGAAGTCAGATGCTTAATGGACTGAGCCACCCAGGCACCCCAAAAGCATGATGTGTTTAAAACAAAAACAAAACATCAAGGAGAATTAAGTTATCTAAAGGAGATGGAATTTGGGGATAGGGTAAGACCATGGTAAGATTGGATTTGTTGAATAGACACAATGTCAGGAACTCAGCTAGTTCCTTTATATATTTTATGTGTACCTTGTAAAGTAATAATAATAATGGGTACCATTTACTGAGTTTATATCAGTGGGAGGCAATGTACCAGGTGTGCAGTATCTTGAGAAGGATGAAGTCTGGTATTTGACCTTAAGTCCTCAAAATCTTCATTTTTGATAAAGTCACAGTGCAAGTTTGTTCTATAATAAGAGGGATATATACACCTTATTAAGAGAGCCTGCAGGAAGTACCACTTTCTCTGCCTGTGAGATGCTTTGCACAGATAAGTGAGGTCTGAACCCTGTGATGAAAGATGTCTAGGAATTTGCCAGATTGAGAAAATGAAGGAGTCATTTCAGGCAGGAAGAACAGCATGTTCAAAGGCATAGTATAGTTCTAAATTATGTTTTTCTTTATTTCAGCTAAAAAAAAAAGCCTATTTCACTGATACTAGGGACAATACACTTTTGCATTATACCACACATATTTTCACCTTGCCAACTTGCTTTGTTCGTAGACCATAATTTCTCAGCTTATTCCTTCAGCGGTTTTCCAGCCAAATTACCCCACTAAAATAATTCTAGAAACGTATCACCTCTCTCTTCTGCTGCTGCTGTCACTAGCTGTGGCCTTACCTTTCAGCCAACCTCCATAGAGACTGGAAAGAGAAATACAGATTGCTCCAGAACTGAACACAGGCCCCTCTCTTCAGCAGTGTGTGGGTAGACTGAAACATTATCACATTATCTCCCACAAACACTGTTTTTATCCACGGTGGTGAGTAAGAGAGAAAAATGCTTGGCCTTTACAGAGAACATCATTGGGAGAGTGGGCTATGGTGTAGCACCAGTTGTTAAAGTCAGTATCTATGAGCATGACCAGAATCTTCCATTCCTTTAGTACGTTTATTTTTAAAGTGGCTTTTAGGGGCGCCTGGGTGGCGCAGTCGGTTAAGCGTCCGACTTCAGCCAGGTCACGTTCTCGCGGTCCGTGAGTTCGAGCCCCGCGTCAGGCTCTGGGCTGATGGCTCAGAGCCTGGAGCCTGTTTCCGATTCTGTGTCTCCCTCTCTCTCTGCCCCTCCCCCGTTCATGCGCTGTCTCTCTCCCAAAAATAAATAAACGTTAAAAAAAAAAAAAATAAAATAAAGTGGCTTTTATATGTATCATTCTCTATGAGGCAAGCATGGACAAATATATTCACCATTTTGTGAAGGGGGAAACTGAGTAAAGGGAATGCTTACTGAATGGAGGAATAGAAAATTAAAATGACTTCATTTCAGCAAACACTTTTGAGTATCTATTATGTTTCAGTCATTATGTGAGGGACATGGTATATGGATATAAATAAGACCTATAATCCTATGCTTCTGTTCACATTCTTCTCTGTCCCTGAGATCCTTTTACCCCCAACTCACCCTTAACTATCTTAACTGCCCTTACTTTATTTTTGAGGTCTAACCCAAATGTTGCCCACTCTCTGTGGCTTGGCTTGACTCTTCCTTACCTCTCTCTCCACACACAGTGATTATTTACCGTACTGATTTTCAAAGAATTCTATCCCACATTTTGGATTCTACTTAATACCTTTTTCACTTGACTGTAATAGATTGGGCCATCACTAACAGCTGGTATAACAAAACAGCAGATATATACTTAGTGAATTGAAGCCCCCTTGTCTGTGATGGGCTCATGATCCAAAGGAGCTAAATCCATGTAATTTTATTATAGTGTGTTAAATGCTACACTAATGTATCTGAGGTCTTGAGATTGGAAGTAAAACTAATATCAATTTGCTATAAACTTGAAAAGCTGATTTCCAGGTTTCTGTTCTCTTTCCAGTTTACCAAAAATAAATAATTAAAAAAATAATAAAAATCACGGTCAAAAAAATGGGAGAATACTGAGTACTATATCCTTTCTCTTAGATATCAGCAAGACCAATTAACATATTAAAGTTTGGATATTCCTATAGTTAAGAACCCCTTCTTCATTTCACCCTCAAAAACCTAGTGATTCTCAAACCCATTGTGTCCTAAAACTCATAATATGTGAAAACTCATCAGAGTCCCACATTATTAGCAAGCTTGAACACACGTAGGTAAATGCTACCTTTCAAATCAAGTATTCATATTTTGAAAAGTTTGTAAAGCTTAATATGAAACATTACCTATACAGATTTTTACTTAAAACCTGTTTTGTCCTTGGTGGGCCATTGTGTAAACTAGGTAAAAAAAATGTTCATGCTGATGGCACCTAGGTGGCTCAGTTGATTAAGTGTCTGATTTTGGCTTGGGTCATAATTTCACAGTTCGTGGGTTTGAGCCCCACGTCGGGCTCTGTGCTAACAGCTCAGAGCCTGGAGCCTGTTTCAGATGCTGTGTCTCCCTCTCTCTCTGCCCTTCCTGACTCATGTTCTGTCTCTCTCTGTCTCTTAAAAATGAATAAAAGTTAAACAAAATTTTTTTAATGTTCATGCTGGGGACCAGTTGGCATTCCTGAAGGGGAAAGAGAAAAATAATGCCTAAGGGATAGCAAAGATTTCCCTGAGGGTGGTACTAAAGATCAGATCAAGGATGTCTTGGGAAAGGTCCCCACTTTGTGAGACCTGAAACTTATTTGTGTGTGCATGTGTGTTGTACCTTCTTTAAGAAAAAGGATTCAAAATTAAATATAAAAATAACTATCAAGTTAGCATGAGAAAAGAAACAATGAAAAATTACAAATCTTAAAGAGCTTATATGTATCATAAACATCACATGCATAAAATAAGATACTTTTTAAAAATTAACTGTTTGACATACTCCTATAACAGTTTCCCCCTGCAATATTCTTTATATTCTCTTTGAATATCTTTTCATATGAGCAATTTTATAATATTTTTTTTCTTTTACAGATAGGATAGAAAGGTAATTCTTTATCCTACTTGATCAGACTTTGTATTTTTTATTGTCAATAGTTTAAACAAGTTTATATTGGTGAATTTAAGTGAATTTTAAGGATTATGTAAACACTGGGTAAGCCTCTGTCAAGATAAGAGTTGTGATTCTGGATGACCAGAGCAAACTGTTGGATAAGACAGCACTGGAGGTGTTGGAACATTCCTGAAAGCCATTACTACACCTGCACTGGCAATAAGTTAATTCTACAAGAACGTGGTTATGAACTAGATAAAGCCATCCCACCAAACCACTAATGTGTCCCAGTTTAATTGCCCATTAGTTAGATCCCAGGTATGTTGACAGCACTTCCTTACCATGCTACATGAGGGCACATGTGATGGAGGGGAGGTTGAGAGGGAAAAGTACTAGAGTCTTCACCTATTGCAGTTAAAGCAGCTTTCTGAACATTTTTTGCCAAAAAAAAAAAAATGTATGTGGATATATAGCCTAGTGAACACATTGCTAAGGCCACTCTCGGGGCTTTGGAAGCCTGGAATCAACACTCTAATGATTCAGCTTCATTGGTGTCTCTTCATGGGAGTGGATGGAAGGGATAGGCTCGAATTGCAGAGTAATGAGAAAGTTATTGTGCAGCAGGAGAACTTGTATGGAAAGCAACATAAAAATCTATTCAGAGGTCACAGGTCCAGTAAAGAATAATTTAGAGATTATCACCTTGGAACAGCCAGCCTCTCCATGAGCCACTGGGTTCTTCAAGGTACCATCTCCTCCTGGGCCCCTTGCTATCCAGCTGCTCACCTGCTCCATCACACTAGGCGCCACATGGTGTCTCTTTATGACCAGAGGCTGCTTGTGCAACAGAGGCCAGTCCCGCTGCAAAAACTGTATTTATCTTTCCTTTATTTTACTGGAAGTCTTTGCTGCCATCCGGGCTGGTAATTGCACCACACCGTTTCAGAATCGATTGCTTTTAGAGCTGTGGAGCTTTTATTACTGCTACTCATTGGAGAGAGAGGAGGGAAAGAAGCAGGCCAGCCTGGGCGCTGCAATAGATGAGTGTCGTCAAATTGTCTTTCTCCAGCTGTTAAATAAAATTAGCAATGCTGTTCCATAAAACCAAAAAGAAAAATAAAATAAGAGTGTGAGAGAAGGAAAAGATGTCACCAAGTAAAAGAGAGAGAACAAGAGAACATATGGATCTGACTTCTCTTGGAATAGACAGCAAAGCCATATTGCGATGTTGAGTACATAGTGCAATAATGTTGTAGGAATGTAACAAGAAGTAAAAGACAAATTTAGAAATATCTGTTGGCAGTTGCACAAATCAGCCATCTTGGCAGGTTTACTGATGTTTCCTCATTCTTAGAGCTGTGGAGAAAGGTGTATGTTTTGTTTTATTTTTTCTCAGACTGATGGACTCTGTAATTTGATTCAGATATGATGGAATCCCTCCTTAGTTGTACATATTACTGTTATTTCACTGGCAGATGCCTCTGTCCCCACAATCAGGCCAGTTTTTATCAACTGTTGGCATCTATTATTGATTTATCCAGGAGCATTTTTTCATGGCTTTATTCTAAGATAGCAAGGGGGAGGGCCACTCACAGGAGAATGAAGAATTCACATAATTAGATTTAGTGAGGGGGATTCTCATTCTGACTGGAATCCGTCTTCAAGAAAAAGCTAGCTAACCTAGCTTCTGGTTAAGGAGCATTGGAAAACAGAACTAAATACTCTGCAACTTTTATTCATGCTATTATTGTTCACTAACCCCAACAATACCTCATTTAACAATTTTGTCCCATATGATATCCCCAATGCATGAATTGATTTCTTTCGTATCATCACCTTTTCATCTTACCAGTTTTTCAGAAAATGCTTAATGACAATTCATGTTAACCTATTTTCTAAAAATACTCTAAGTCAGTCATTACAAATTGGACTTTTAAGTTAAAATGTGATGAAATGTATTTTAGCATCATATAAATGTCAGATCTTTCATAAGCTTCTTCTCTGCTGAGCAGGTGGCAATACGCCCATTTCAGAATGCCAGTTGAAAGTGCAGGGAACTGAAATGACTTGCCAGGAGTCATATACCATATCAGAGCTGGATGTAAAACCTAGGTGTCCTTATTCCCATTCTCCTACTCTAATAACCAGAATCAGTGCTACAATATTGCAAATTATAGGCTCTACCTTTGCAGTGGGATGCATGTGAATGTCATTTGTCACCTAAATGTATGAATAATGCTTTCAGCCTGTCCTATCAAGTGGCATGGACTTTATTTTTGAAATGAAGGGGATACTCAGACCATTGATCTCAATGGCAGTTGGCACTGTGAGAACTACCAGTCTGTTGTGTCACGTAGAAAGATACTGCCTGGTATACAGATCAGCCAGTAATATCAACACAAATGATGGTCTCAGATAGCCCTGCCAAATTATCATCTCCTTGCCAGCTCCCTGCCTACACCCACACTGGTTCCTGCCCAATAACCAGTGATAATGGTACTTTGAAGTCCCACTGATTTCCATGTAAATGTCATACAATTTTCAATTGGGTTTAATATCTCAATCTCTTCAGCTTAGAAGTTAGAGTTTAGGAGAGCCTTAGTTTGTGTTACAGTTAGTTAAAAACTTACCATGCTTGTCCCTCAGATAGAAACCCTACCCTGTATTTATAAGACTATACATATCTAAAAAAAGAAAAAAAATGCAACATTTATTGATGGGCAGTTTTTTTTGTTTTTTTGTTTTTTTTTTTTTCTGCTCAGTATTTTGACTGACAGAATCTGTTCTCAGTTCCAGCATGGAAGAAACTTTGATCCATAGTAATTCGCAATATGTAAGGCCCTGAATATAAGGAAAATGTTTAGCTTGCTAGAATTTCTACTCACTGTAAACTCAAGGGGTTAAGAATTTCTACTCACTGTAAACTCAAGGGGTCATTAGGGACTTCAGCAGAGTCAGTTTGAAAGGCTAGCTCAGGGGCGCCTGGGTGGCACAGTCGGTTAAGCGTCTGACTTCAGCCAGGTCACGATCTCGCAGTCTGTGAGTTCGAGCCCCGCGTCAGGCTCTGGGCTGATGGCTCAGAGCCTGGAGCCTGCTTCCGATTCTGTGTCTCCCTCTCTCTCTGCCCCTCCCCCGTTCATGCTCTGTCTCTCTCTGTCCCAAAAATAAATAAACGTTGAAAAAAAATTAAAAAAAAAAAAAAAAAAAAGAAAGGCTAGCTCATTGCAGAGTCCTTTGGTTCTTATAGGAATATAACTTTTTGGGTAGTACACAACAGGCTTTCTTTAATGCTAAGTTCCTATCTATAGCAGATACTGTTATGATGTGGGTCTAGGGTCTGTGGTGTGGGAATGTTATCATTCCCTTTTTATGAGTAGGATACTGAGGACTAGAGAAACTTTAGTGAATATAAAAGTTACCCAAGTGCCATGTGACAGGACTAAGACTTGACTCAGGCCCATCCCAGTGGGTTCTCAGCTTTTACTTTGTGCCCCAATGTCTGTTCACCACTTATTTCACAAAAGACACCCCTTGATGAAGTAGGGAATGATATCTTCTGTAGGTATTACTTTCAAAGGGCTTATGGGAGTAATAAAGATGCTAGGTAAGTAATGAACGTGCTTAACTTCCTGAAAATCCCATCTAAAATTTGAGGATGTGGCCATAAAATTGACAGGGATTAACCTTAATATTTGACTAGTTAACTATAAGACTTTTTTTTTTCCATTACAGTGCACTCTGTCAAGATTGGGTCTCATTAAATAAATCTCCATCTTATCAGAGAAGAGCTTCCCACAAGTAATGTGAAGGCTAACAAGTTCAATTAATGACACTTTTTCTTAAATAAAAGGAAAGGAGAAGGCAAGATAAACCTTTTATGCCATTTCCCTTTTCCTAACCTCAGGGTGCACTTTGGCCAGTTGCAGACCTGGGTAATTGAATTCAGTGGTGCAAGCTGACTGCATTTTGACTGTAAGTGGATCTTTCTCTCTTCTATCAGTGAAAGAAAATGGCCTCAAATGATTCCTACTGGGACACAGCAGCCATCCCTCTTGTAAATAGCTGGGCCTTATTGACTTTTCTGGGTAGGGAGCCCAAATTGCTGCCCAGATGAGTCCAAGCAGCAGCGAGGATAGACCAGCTACTTAGTGGATCTCTATCCTTATGGAATAAGTGATCAAGAGGGTCCATCAGAGAGGAGAGAAGAAGTGCCTGGTCAGGGGGGTCGGGCAGCAGTGGTAGATGTGGCAGAGGAACTATGTCTGAGGAATATAGTTTTCAATAATATGTCAGGTTAATACAGTAGTGTATTTATAAGTTTCATAGTGTAACAAATGTCAAGAATCAAAAAAAAGGTGTTCCTGGGTTCTTGGGTTTTTTTTTTTTTAATGTTTATTTTTGAGGCAGAGAGAGACAGAGCACAAGTGGAGGAGGGGCAGAGAGAGAGGGAGACACAGAATCCGAAGCCTGAAGCAGGGCTCCAACCCACAAACCACGAGATTATGACCTGAGCAGAAGTCAGAGGCTTAACCGACTGAGCCACCTAGGCACCCCCTAGGTTCCTGGGTTCTAAGTATTTTTCTGTGCATAGTGGCTTGAAGTGTGCTAACTTTATGGGTGTGTTAATGAAGGTGAGAATAAAAGAGGGCATTGAGAAGAAGCAAAGATGGTTTGGGTCTCAGTAACCATCCCATCAAATAGCTAACGTAAGGTTTGTAATATAATTGACATTATCTGAATTTACCATGCATCTTTAGTAGAACTTGCTTTATCTAATGCCCAAGGTAGAGTTTTATAAATATTGTGAATCCACTTATAAAAAGACCAAAATGTGAATTCTAGCTGTAATCTTATCTAAGTGCTAAATATAGTAAGTAGTATCATGACCACCATCCTTGACAACTTTCATTGTTCCCCCACACTTCAGCTGGACTTCAGGATGGTTAAACACTTTGGGATATGGCTCACAGAGACAAATTGCTTATCTAGGAAAGGAGTTCTCACGGGGTCTGAGATCCTGGCAAGGGGCAGATGAACATGACAGTCCGAACAATCGTAATGCAAGCATATTTTGAATGATCTAGCCATGACTACTTAATAACATTGCACTGTCACAGAATTTTAATGCCTGTGTTGATTTGTGTTCATGACCACGTGGGAACCCAGCCTTTCTTTCTTTAGTTGTCAAGGACTAATGAGAAAAGAACAGAAGCAGGTTGAGAATGTGAGAGATGCATTTGTGCCATGCAAAATGTTAAACAGTGTCAGAGTGCACTTTAAAAATGAAAGTCTTCACAATATTTCAAATGGAGAAAATTGGGGGCAGAATTGCTTGACATGAGCAAGAAGATGTCAGAGGAACCTGGGCATTAGAGGTCAGGAGTATGGTGTTTACTATACAACTGATAATCTCATTTAAACTAAGCAACATCAGCTGTCATGGTAACTTCATATTCTTCATTGAAATTTTATAACTTTTCTAGATTTTTTGATATTTAGTTTATAAATCTGTTCTGGTAATATAAGAACTTTGAGTGTAAGTGAATTGTAGCTACTCTTATGCTTGTATATATTTATATAATGCTAAAATAATTGGTATAGTCAGTGGGGGTCCCCAAGAGTGGCTTTTTCTTTTAAAAGGGGCCTCCAGTTCCATCCACGTTGCTACAAAAGGCCATATTTCATTCTTCCTCATTGCCATGTAGTATTCCATTGTGTATATAAACCACAATTTCTTTATCCATTCATCAGTTGATGGACATTTAGGCTCTTTCCATAATTTGGCTATTGTTGAAAGTGCTGCTATAAACATTGGGGTACAAGTGCCCCTCTGCACCAGCACTCCTGTATCCCTCGGGTAAATTCCTAGCAGTGCTATTGCTGGGTCATAGGGTAGATCTATTTTTAATTTTCTGAGGAACCTCCACACTGTTTTCCAGAGTGGCTGCACCAGTTTGCATTCCCACCAACAGTGCAAGAGGGTTCCCATTTCTCCACATCCTCTCCAGCATCTATAGTCTCCTGATTTGTTCATTTTAGCCACTCTGACTGACATGAGGTGGTATCTGAGTGTTGTTTTGATTATGCTAAGTGAAATAAGCCATACAGAGAAAGACAGATACCATATGTTTTCACTCTTAAGTGGATCCTGAGAAACTTAACAGAAGACCATGGGGGAGGGGAAGGAAAAAAAAAAAAGAGAGAGAGAGAGAGGGAGGGAGGGAACCAAACCATAAAAGACTCTTAAAAACTGAGAACAAACTGAGGGCTGATGGGGGGTGGGAGGGAGGGGAAAGTGGGTGATGGGCATTGAGGAGGGCACCTGTTGGGATGAGCACTGGGTGTTGTATGGAAACCAATTTGACAATAAATGTCATATAAAAAAAAATTAAAAATAAATAAATAAATAAATAAAAATAAATAAATAAAAGGGGCCTCTATGTTATTCAAGTTTGAGAAGTCCTGCCACTAGTAGAAGAAGTGTTCAGAGCCTATTGACTCAGAATTGAGTATTAACAGCAGCAGGCAGGGTCTTCTTACCGTGTTCAGTTCAAGTTCCAATTACACTTACTTGCTGACTTCCATTGGGCCATAGGTATTACCAGTAGCCAGAAAAAGACTACTTTGCTATCACATATTAGTTTGGTTTCACAACGTGAAGGCTGAGCACTACCTCAAAGTTAATTCTGTATACTCCAAGAGAAAAAGAGGTGTCCTTGTGCAGGGAATAAAGCTAAGCCCCTATACTGTTCTTAGAGATAGTAATGTGGGGGGGAGGATAATTCAGAAGCTGGCCAATTATGCTTCCTCCAAGGAGTCTTATTAAAATTCAGTACGAACTACTTGGTAAATACAAATATGATCTTTAATATTTGTTAAGAAAAATAATTTAGTGCAAGAATGGAAGGAATCCAGGTACCAAAGTACAGGCATGTAACTTAATCACTTAAACCAAAGCATGGCATGAATTCTTTCCCCCTACTTTAGTTTCAAATTTATTCTAAAAATTAATAGTTGGGGGCTATTTAGGAGGAATCTGTATGTTCTAGCCATGTGGCCTCTGGCCCTGACATTTTTCTGCTCTAATAAGACCCAGAAAACAAGTCTTTAGCGGACTCTTAGTCTTATCAGAACAAAGGAGTCAAGTTACCACCGTAACTCTAGCAATTAACTCCATTGGACAAAAATGCACTTTATTTCACTTGAGATATGAGCAGAAAGCCTGTCCTTGCTTCATTTTTACATTGGAACTAAAGCTGAACAAGGAAGAATCGCAAAGATTAGGAGTTTCATTGCTTTTAGTTCCCCTTTAAGGAGTCTCCCTTCCCCTTCCTTTCTTTCTTCCCCTGATCCATCATAGCTTCTCAGTTAACACCAAATTCTTTTATTTTCCAAACCCTGCATCTTCCTCCAGATTTTTTCTGACATAAACTGTTAAAGCCAAATCTTGCTGTGAGTTTTGCCCCCATGGAGAAATATGTATTACAGAAACAACTAACCCTTATATAACTTGGGAAACCCTGGGGGGTTGATTGCATTATGGAATCATACAACCATAAATGCACGGACATATATCACCAGGGTTAAATTATTTTCAGTATAAAATGATGTAATCCACTTTAGACATAGCCTCAAGTCCAGTGCCCTTCAGGTGGTGAGTGTTCAATAAATACTTGATTTCAAAGTATTAACCTAAAGAAATATAAAGAAAAATGTTATATAGATTACCCTTAGTTATCCATAAAAATCACTTATTTGCAACACTTCATTAATTCTCTACCAATGTGCAGTGAGATAGATATTGTACCATAATGATATTCTTAATATTGTACATGGGCAGTAAAGATAGTAACTTAGTGTAATTGAGGAGAAATGCGTGTTTCCATCGATAATAATTGTATGTCATCTTTAAAGAAATAAAGGGTTATTTTCAAATAATGTAAACTCATAAAAAATGTTGCTTGTAGAGGTCCTCCTTTAAGGATCTCACAATATTTTGCACATAATGAGCACGCCAGAATACCCACCCCTGAACTTGGCTGATTCCTACTCCCTTTGTGAGTATGAGGTTGCATCGAAGTATTGCAGTAAGTTGTTCTCTGGTAGTTTTGTTTAAGCTATTAATTCAACAGTGATTTTTTTGACCCTTGAATGATATAATTTACTTAACTATAGTTCAGGCTAGCCTGTGTTCAAATTGACATGGATTTTTAAATTAGTGACTTTGGAGTGAGTTTTAAGTGATGTCATGCACTAACATATTTTGTATATGTGCAAAAAGTTCTCTGTACTGATCAGAACTGATCCCTGGTTGTAAGACAGGAATGGACTTCCATATGTTAATGGGAAATAAAGCAGGGAGGGGGCTCTTACTTACTTCAGTTTATTAAGAATTAATAAGAATCCCAGGGTACCTCTTAGAATGGTAGAGGTGATGTTAGCCCTTATGTCCTGGACATGATCCAGTTTAGGTAATTGCTAATTACAATCTGTCTACCTAATTCCCTTGGCTCTTGCTTCTGAACGTTATTTTTCTTCACTTAGCGATATTTAACTATTATTTGTTCTTGGTATATGGCTTTTAGAACATCTGCTGGTTTCTACTTCAATGTTTAGTGTGGTTTGCTTTTTCTTTGTTTTTGATAATTATTATCAGATTATTCTATTTCTGTAGACAGAAAACAAAAACCTTGTAAAATTTTTAGCGACTTTTAACTATTTAGGCTGGAATATGCTTTGTTAATCTAATATGTGGATTTTCCAGATCCATGTTTGAGAATTTGGAACCATGGCACACAAGAGGCCCATGGCATACTCATTATAAGTTTGAGACAACTCAGAGATGGATTCCAGATAGATCAGGATTTTCAGTGTCCTAATTTTAGGCTTGAAAATCAGGACATGGAGCACAGATAGGTGAATGTTAGCTCACGACTAGACCCATTTAAGGATCCATCATGTTCTGGAGCCTTCCCCAAATAAGATTATCTCTACTGTGGAGACTGGATCATATTTTAATTTTTTTGATCACAATTAATTGAATAGAAGAACACAGACAGAAAGGGATGAGTCGAAAAGATTTTATCCTTCTCAAAATACAGGGCCAAATAATATCTAGGTGTTCCACACACTTCCATCCCTCTGAAGGAAACAAGATTATTCCTGAGTCTGTTAAGATCTGAGCACTTGATTTGGGATATATTACTTGGAGTTCAGGTGGTAAGACATCAGGTTTTATCTGTAATCTACCCTCAGTGTATAAAAATCACCTAGTGAGATAAGTTAGATGGAACTTCATTCATTCCCTAGCAATTTCAGATAAATCAAGCATCTTTCTCACTAGTCAGTATGTATTGAGCCTTCTCAGTGAGCAAAATGCTTAGATCTTTAAAGAATTCTGAAATCATAGATTGTAAATTCCAAACCTAACATACAGATTTTGACCTCAATTTTACCTGCTCTGAACAGGTTCACCAAAATACTGCCTCAAAAAGATGTCTGACTGAACCAACTCACCAGGGCTAACCAGAATGTCTAAATGACTCAAATACAGTGTTCCCCTTATTTTCTATTTGCCTGTGTTCTAGCTAGATATGGGAGGACTCTTCCTGTGGATTTTATTAAGGAAGCAAATAGTGTTTGCTGTGATATTACAACCCCATGACTCAAATGTCCTGTCCATGACTCAGCTAGTGAGGGCAGTAACCCATTGTATTGGGTGTGCTGTCTTCCACTGTTGTTCTTCATATTTCAATTCCATCAGAAGGAACACATCACTCCTATTGTGTCTAAGAACACCATTTATTTACCCCCAGCAGCATTTGAAATGGTGGTGAGGAGTAGTAGTAACAGAAGAACATTGGCTAATGATTATACTCAAAATGGCCATTTGACTAGGTGGGCAGGGTAAGGTAATTGTGTCATAGGTTACTACATCTCTTGAGGATTTCTTGAACCTAAAATAGCTATTTTAATGAATACATTTTAAAACCTGTTATTATGGCTCTTAGACTTCTTTAAAAAGGGGGGAATGTTTAGAATGTTCTGACTTTGAGATAGCAGGCAAGATTTTAACCTCAGAATGACCAAAACAAACAAAACAAACAAAAATATCCACTAAAATTAACTACCAGAGGTCTGAAAAACTGCTGGTTTCTGTGTGACTATTTGTCTAACTTAATATTAAATCCTTTTTTTTTCCCATTCTGGAGACACACTGATACATACCTCTGGCCTATTACACTATTACTAGAGAAAACCTATTGCCAGTATACTAGAAATATATTCTTATCTTCTATTAGCAGAAGGCTAGGTAGCTTTATGGTTTAGGAGAGAAAAAAATCCATTTGTTCATTGCCTTTTTACTTGCACTAATGGAGAAAATCATTTAAAAAAAGACTTCTTTTTTTTGAAGTGAAAGAAAGAATAGGTATTGCATCCCAAGATTTTCTGTGTTCATTCTAGTCAGGATAGATGATACTGATTTTGCATGAAAATTTACTATGCAAGGTCTGGGGGTTTTGGGCTTACATTTAGAAGTGTACAGCTTCTCCACAATACCCTCTGGTATGTTTATTTCCAAAAATGTTAGAAGAGGATTAAGGAAGAAAAAACTGAAGGGCTTTAGGATGGGCCAAGTGTGGGTATGTGGTGGGGTGGTGGTGGTGGGTTTGTGTGTGTGTGACAGGAGAGACAAAATACAGAATCCTGAGGGCATATTTTAATATACTAAAAGAAGAACAATCTTCTGTAAGCATCACCAAAGTGGATGTATTCCTCAGTGCCCCAAAGCCCTTAAGGAAATAAAGCATTAATCCTTAACATTTTCTGGCTGAGTACTCCTACATCAAAACTCCTAAATTCTTGCCCTCTAACTCAACTCCCTTGAAACTTTCTCCCTACCCAATGACAGTGACTTCCAGGTGGCCTCTGAGTTTTACACATTAGTTCACATTTGGTCCTCCCATAGGTTGTGGGTTTTTTTGTTTTTGTTTGTTTGTTTTGTTTTCCCTTCTTGGGTTCTTTCTTGATATCTGCTTCCTGTCAATCCATTTTAATTTAAAATTGTCACTGAAATAATCCCTGACCTGAGAATGCTGCTTTCTGTGACCCCCAAACTGAAAGACCTTCAGGGATTAAAGTGAAACAATCTCCCAGAGCCAAACACAGTTCTCCAGAGAAATGAGATAGAAGTCTTTCTTCTTAGGACTCTAGCTTAGCATGTGGTTTTGGCTGAGGAAGGCACAGCCCCCTGTCTCTTTCCCCTCTTCATTTCTATCATCCACTCCAGAGTTCTCTGACAGGCTTTTCTCCTCACAGGTCCCTCATCTCCTCTTGCCATACAGCCTATTCAGAGTAGACCCTCTGATGCTGGCTGGGTAGGTCTTAAGACCCAGTCAGGCCCTGAATCTTTGTCTTAGTTGCCTTGGGTTGCCATGACACAACAACACAGATTGTGTGGCTTAAACAGTAGCTTTTTATTTCTCATAGTTCTATAGCTGGCCAATTCGCTTTCTGGCAAGAGCTCTCCTAGTGTACAGAAGGCTTCTTTCTTTCTGTGTCCTTACTTACATAGCCTTCCCTTGGTGTGTGCATGGAGAGAGCTGGAGGGAGAGTGGAAGAGTGGGCTTTTTGGTATTTCTTCTTACAAGGATATTAATCTTTCATCCTGTCAGATCAGGGTCTCACCCTCATGACTTCGTTTAACCTTAATGACCTCCTTAGAGGCCCCATCTCCAAATACAGCCACACTAGGGGTTAGGGCTTCTACAGATAAATTTTACAGAACAGGTACAGAAACATCTAGTACACCACAGTCTACATTTAAACTCAGGTGCCATTGATGCAATTCTGTCCATTCTTCCCTAAATGATTATTCAAATGCTGCCATGGAAAGTTAACTATCCAATGGATGACTGCAATATGTCATCCATTAAATTAATGGCATAGTTTAGTGACAGTATGAAGACCAATGTAGGCTAGCTTTTAATAACCAAATGGACTATTTTACAACCTAAGAAAATGAACAAAATTCCATTTTCACTTATGTAAGGTAAAACATATTGATATGACAAGATATACCCTTATATTTTTCTAATGTTTATTTATTTACTTTTGAGAGAGAGAGAAAGATAGGCAGAGAGAGAGGGATACCGAAAATCCCAAGCAGGCTCCTCACTGTCAGCACAGAGGCCAATGTGGGGTTTGAACTCATAAACCGTGAGATCATGACCTGAGCCAAAATCAAGAGTCAGATGCTTAACCAACTGAGCTACCCAGGCACCCCAAGATATACCCTTACTTGTAGATAGGGTCATTTAAAATATTCCATTTAACACACAAAAGACACTAGAAGATATAGTAAGACAAGTTAAAATGATAACTTTGCTCACATATGGCTAAAATATGAAGCAACATCCAGAATTGATGAAAGACACAAAGGCAGGCATAAGTGGACTCCTGCAAGGCTTCCTCTGGGCCTTGGCTTTCTTTCCAGTCTCTTGAGTTCGTGGTCCATATGATCATTTTCTCAATAGGGAGGAACTCTGGAGAAGCAATTGATATTATTAATTTATACTGTCAATCCTGAAAATTTAGTTCAAAAAATAATTTTAGTCAGTATATCCGCAGGTGTGTGTGTGTGCGTGTGCATGTGTGTATGTGTCTGTGGGGGAGGGGTATGGCTAGATGAACAAAATACAGTAGAAACTTCCTAGTTAAGGAGTTGAGAGCCCAAAGTGTATTAGCGGGATGTGTTTATCCTTACACAAGATTTTAGAAGACTGCTGTGGCTCTTCAGTTTAACTTATCAACTTTATAGGGTGCCATTTAGCTGGTCACCAATGAAAGTAAGTCAGTGGGCTATTTCCCCATAGATCTGCCTCCACAGAATAAATGAGGAATCTTTTGTGTGTGTGCATAAGGCTTGAATTGGTGACCATTAAAGCAATGAGGGTAGTTATATTATCATGACAACTCTTGCATGTTGTTTTTAATCACATGAATCTCTCAAATTAGAACTGTAGATCATTACATGTCCCTGTAATAGTGTGTTCTATGGATCCTGTTTTTCATTACTTATATCAACTACAGATACAGTACTCCATGTAAATCCCTTGAAACTATTCTGTTTAACATTGACAGGGTGGAAAGGACAGTCAGTGAAACCTAAGATACAACTGTAGTATCCCCAAAGAATCAATAAAGTAACTGGGAAATATTTGAAATATTGTTTTATTTTTCTTATTTGCTTCAGAATATTAATTACAGTATAGTCAGTTATCTTGGGTTTATCTGTAATTGTCCTAAGTGATCCTGGTAACCTGCTGATTCTCCCCATTTGCACATTTGTGTCCATGTGACAAGTTCACAGTACTGCGTTCTCTTGTGTTGCAGGTGAGAAGCAAGGCAACCCAGGACAACTAGACTCTGAAAATAGACTTTCCTTGACTCATCTTTTGAGTCTTCAGAGACGAATAGAGATTAATTTCATTGCATATTTCACTTGTATCAAGCTCTGTGCTGAGAGTTGGGTGGGGATAATGATAAATAAGAGTCAAAACATGTCTTTAATAAACATTCTAGAAAGAAGACATGTACATTAATGGTACTATATGACAGGTGCCATAAGTATGTACAAAAACAAGAAGTAGCACAGAAGGCAAATGATTGAAGTATGCTTTCCAGTAAGGCACGACACTGATGAGGTATTGGCTTTTATGCATGAAAAATGAATGAGAGTTAATCAGACCAGAAAGGAACCATTCAGAGGAAGCAACATGTACTAAGGCCCAGAGGTGTGAACCAGGATCATGTATTTGGATAAATAATCCAAAGTGGCTGGAATATAAATTATAAAGAGGCCCCATATTTGCCAGCCTATGAGCAAGGCTTTATAGAGCTAGATGAGTTTTGTTTTGCTGTGTTTTTCCAGTTTGGTATTTTTCAACTATCTTTTCTGCAATGGCAAGGTCTCACAGATTTGTTGATCCAGTCAGACATCTTGTTTTTCTTTTTCATCACTTTGACACATTTTATTTATTTTTTTAAAAGTTTATTTATGTTGAGAAAGAGAGCGCACAAGTGGGGTAGGGGCAGAGAGAAAGGGAGAGAGAATTCCACTCAGGCTCCACACTGTCAGTGCAGGGCCTGACATGGAGCTTGAACTCACAAACCACGGGATCATGATCTGACCAAAATCAAGAGTCAGATGCTTAACCGACTGAGCCACCCAGGTGCCCCTAACGCATTTTGAAAACCATGAGTCTTTAGCTCAAATGCGTAGGGACAGAATAAGAGAAAGGAGAGAGAGATTTTGTCATTTAGCAATTATTTAAGCACCTGCATCTTCTAGACCCTATGCTGAACAGGTATAGTCTTTGTCATCGTAACATTTTCAGTCCTGTTTGGAAATTGCAGCTCCAAATGCCTAAGGGATGAAACAGATGATGTAAAAGAGGGTACCAGGGCAGGTGTGACACAGCAGGGAGTGATACAGATAGAGAAGATACAGAAATCAGGTAACTCTTCTAAAGCGGGCAGTTACTTTCAGCTTCAACAACAAAAACAAAACTAGAAATATCAACTTTTATGTGGAATTCTCCATTTCTAAAAGTTATAAATTAATTCAATCCTTTAAAAACTACTTATGGACCAGCATTGGGAAGGTTATATTTAGCCTTAGAGGCTCCAACTTATATTCTCTGCACCTCCATTGGTTGCTTGAAAGGGTCTAGGAAGGATGTCATCCCTTTGTATGTGTGTGGGTTTTGTGTATTGCTTTCTTAAGAGGACCATAAGGAAACTCTAGTGTTCTCAACTGATTCTGTGGTTACTTGGCCATTCATAAGGCTTATAGATGATAATGAAGTTGTCTTGGAGGGCTGCCATGTCCATGATGTAGTTGCTTATCCGATTTTGTAATCCTTTATCAATTCCCTCAACAGCTTGGAGGCCAGGCTGAGGGTATGGAACAGAATATTAAGTGGTATCAAATCAAGTCCAATCTGTGTTAGAATCTTCTTTGTGATAATAAGAGATATTGTTAATAACAATAACAGACAACAGTAATAGTGCGTCGTTATATTGTAAGTTCGCTGTGAAGTTTATAGCCAACACAGGACCTTATCTTATCGGAGCCACACATTTTACATGGTATAAAAGAAAAAAAATTAAAAGCAAACCATGTCAACAATTAGGGAAGGATTTGAAAGGAAGCAAAAAGTAGAAAAAGTAGTCCAGAATATGAGCATATTCTAACAATGGTATATTTGCTCAGAAATCACTTACACTTATCCTCCAAAGTGGATATTTGTTTTGCTGACATTTCCTAGGGAGGATGGTGTACCATAAAGGTTCAGAGTACAGATTTGGGTTTATCACATCTAAGTTTCACCACTTACTATCTATGTAGCCTTACAAAAATACTCTGTCTCTCTGAGCTTCAGTTTTCCCCTCTGTAAATCGGGCATAAGAATAGTACTTAACTTATGTACTATTAGTATGATTAAAAAAGATACTCCATGTAAATCATCTGCATATCTAGATACACTTTATAGTTATTGCTAATCAATTTTAACATTGTTAGTATCATTATTATTGAAGATTTTGGCTTGTTTTCCTCTTTTAATTTTTTTTATTGACAGACATGAAACAGTTAAACCCCATCCCTAGCTTTTCAATGTTATTTTCTTCTACATGTTGCTTTTCTTTTTTTAACCAGGTGCCATCTTCTTTCTACCTCCACTTAAGAAAATTTTTTAAATGTTTATTTATTTTTGAGAGAGACAGCGCTAGTGGGAGAGTGGCAGAGAGAGACACAGAATCCGAAGGAGACTCCAGGCTCTGAGCAATCAGCACAGAGTCCCACGTGGGGTTTGAACTCAGGAGCTCTGAGATCATGATGTGAGCTAAAGTCAGATGCTCAACCATTTGAGCCACCCAGGCGCCCCTACCTACAATTTTAAAAGCCATTAGGATGAACTTCACAACTTAGTGAAGTATCTAGAGGGAATGAAGAGAGAGGCTTTAGGGTAAACTGACATAGGCTTGTTCCTCCTCTACCTTTGGCAGGATTTTACTTATACCTTAAGAACTTTCTGGATTAAGGGGTGCCTGGGTGTCTAAGTGTCCAACTTTGGCTTAGGTCATGATCTCATGGTCTGTGCATTCGAACCTGCATCAGGCTCTGTGCTGATAGCTCAGAGCCTGAAGCCTGCATTGGATTCTGTGTCTCTCTCTCTCTTTGCCCCTCCCCAGCTCACACTCTCTCTGTCTCTCTCAAAAATAAACATTAATTATTTTAAATAAAAACTTTCTGTATTAAGAAATACCTATAAAATTAGTGTAGTCATAATCACATTTGATTACTGCCAAATAGGAATACAAAACCAGAATTTATTGATTACCATCAAATTCTAACTGCTTTACATGTCATCTCATTTGTTCCCCAGAATGACACTATGAGAAAAGGATTGTATTATCTAGTTATATTTGAAAAACAACCCAGAAATATAGTGGCTTACAACAATAATTAAATTTGATCTCTTGCTGTATGTATGGGTCAGGAATTCAGTAGTGACTAAGCTGAGTTGTTCTAGTTCAGACTCTCTCACAAGGTTGCAGTGAGTGTCCAAGGGGCTGCAATTGTCTGAAGGCTTGACCAGAACTGGAGGTTTTAAGATGGAACACTCACCTGGCTGCAGGTTAGGGCTGGCTGTTGGCAAGAGGCCTCCATTCCTCTACTCCTGGGCCTCTCCACAGGCTGCTTGAGTATCTTCAGACATGGTGACTGTCTTCCCCCAGGATGAGTGAACTGAGAGAGAGAGAGACAGAGAAAGAGAAGAGAGAACAAGAAAGAGAGAGGTAAAAGAGAAAGAGAACCAGGCGAAAGTATTCATTTCTACCATAGCTGCTTATTAGAAGTAAGTCACTACATCTGGCCCATAATAAAGAAGAGTGAAAATAGATTCTGTATTTTGAAGGGAGGAACGTTAAAGAATTTTCAGACCTATTTTAAAATCACTGCAAAGCAAAGGGTTAATATCTTCAATTTGCAGATGAAGTAATTGAGACAATATGTCCAAGAAGACAAAATAAGTTGTATAATTTATTGACTGATGTTCTTCCCCAACCCCCAATCTATGTGACATTCTTGCTTTAAGAAAGTAGATTATAAAAGCAGTGTCACCATTGATTTCTCTGTGTGTGTGTGTGTGTGTGTGTGTGTGTGTGTGTGTGTGTGTGTAAGTGAAATGGGCCTTCTAGTAAAAATTTGAAGACTTTATTTTCTAGAATTATTTGTTGTAGTCATGTTTTTGGAGTAGTCATTTGTATGCAATGCATCAGATAGGGAAAGTGAATTTCTCTCTGGAATTTGTATATGTGGAAAACATCATCAATCATAGTCATCACAAAGCAATTAAGTACCTAATTGTGCATAGCGCTGAGTTTGCTACTGAAACAGAAAACTTAGTAGGTAGGCCTGCTGCCTACCCTCTTGGGGCTTGGAATCCAAGAACTCAGTATATGAATGAAGAATGGTAAAGAGAGCAAGAACCCAAGGCATAAGCAAATTCTTTTGAAATATGCTTGCAATAGTTGGGGGAGGGTAGATTCAGAGGAAAGAAAATGAAATAAGCTGAGATGGTTAAGAAAGGACAAAAGGTAAAATGTTGAATTAAAAAAATGACCTGCATTTTTAAAGTTTTTTTTTTTTTATTTTTTAAATTACTTTTTTAGAGAGAGAGTGTGTGCCTGCGTGTGTGAGTAGGGGCGGGGCAGAGAGAGAGGAGAGAGAATCTTAAGCAGACTCCACACTTATGGAGCCAGATACGGCGCTCAATCCCATGACCTGAGCTGAAATTAAGAGTTGGACAGTCAACAAACTGAGCCACCCAGGCACCCCTTGCTTTTGTTGTGTGTGTATGTTTTTTTTTTAAATATAAAAATAATGGAAAAAGGCACATGTTATTCTTGGGACTCAACTCTCACTGAGTTTGTACCTTTATTTTTAGGTATTTTTTTTTCCTCTGAAGCAGAATTTCCTGTCATTTTAGTCCCCTTTCCATGTCCATGCTGGCTTATAATCCCTGGTTCCATCCCTACCCCTCAGTGAGATTATTACCTAAGCATATGGATAGATGTAGCTGAGGTTTATGTCTGTTATTTCCATGCAGAAAGGGAGGAGGATGCTGCTTCTGCTTTTCATATTCAGTTGTAAGTATTTTCAGTCAATCATGCATTTATAATCCAACTGGGAAGATATGATTCAGACACAATAGCCGGTCTGCTGCAAGAGTCTGCTGAAAAATTGATCAGCTGGCCAAGTTGTGCTTTTTTTTTTTTTAATTTAGATTTTGCTTTCTTTCTGGAAAGAAGACAAAAAAGTCCCCAAACCAGCAGCAGCAGGTGCTGCCAAAATGGTATTTTTCTTATCTGTGCTGATTTCAAGGGGAGAGCAAAAGAATGTGTAATTGCTTCTCTCTCAGGCTGCTGGGATGGCGCCCGTCTCTCTGGCATTATCCACTTATTTGATCTAGGTAAGGAAAGAAGCAGAAATAAATTAAAAATGCATTTTCCCAAGGGCTCAAAGGACGTTATTCACACATGCTTCCTTCCACCAATCTCTGCCAACTGTGTGTAAATATATATTTAGGGGAAAGCAGCGAAGGTCAAAAGCTCTCCTGGATATTCTCCCTCTTCCATTTATTTACCTTCTTAAGCACACATAGAAAGATAGCAGAATAGCAAAGAAATTAAGTAAAAACCATGATCGCACAACAGTGTCTTTTGAATGTGGTAATTTGAGGAGATTCATCTATTTAGACTACAGATGTCAATATCCAAGTTTCTGAAAACCAAAAAAAAAAAAAAAAGGCAAATAGTAAGTGATTTGTTTATTTCAAGAGTTGTGTTATAGAACAATTGGATGGGAGAAAAGAATTCTTAACCCAGGAGAGAGACAAATGGGAGGATGGTTCTGTTCTCATTTTGGCATTGGACAGAAGGCAGCCTTATGGCCCTGCTGTCACCTCCTATCTATTCAGGCTTCGTTTTGCTGGCCTCCCATGGATTAGGTTCTGACTCATATCACAGACTCCCTCTCTTGATCCTCCTTTTATCTCAAGCCTTTATCTTTTATTCTCATTTTCCATAGAGTCCCAAAATTCAGAGGAAGCTCAATGTCATCTCTCCTATTGTCCCAAACTTTTGCAGATGTGACCCCTACCCATATTTTAAGATTCTCAGTAGTCATCGATGTCTCTTAACTCTAGCAGTAAGAATGTTCCAAATATTACATCTAAATTCTTCCTAGTATAATAAAATCCATTGCTTTTTGTTGTATTCTCAATACCATGGAGCAATTGTTTCCCATCGCTGTTCGCATTCTCCAGTATAACTAATAAAAGTCTACTTGGAGTTTTTGTCATAGCCTCTATTTTTCAGTTTTTTGAAGGCATTCTTACTGCTTAATTTAGACTACTATTAGTTTCGATACATTGTTGGTGAATTTACCTTTTTCTCTCCTTTTGCCTGTTAATTATTCAAAACCTGGCTCATATATGCCTTCTTCTGTGAAGTCAGTGACTCACTCCTAGAGAAACTTAGAGCCTTTAAACTTGGCATATGCCATCACACTTTGTACCTACTTTTTTAGCATTTGTGTGTGTGTGTATGTGTACATCTTTACATGATTTTCTGAGTCATTCCACAATTCCTCAAGTGCAGAGATCCTGTGTTGTTATCTTTGTCTTCAGATGCAAGATATGGCACACAGTAGATGTTCCATACATGCATCTCGAATGGACACATTGCCGGTACCAGATAAATGCCTGATGTGTACTTAGAGGTCATGATAAATGCAGAACCAGGATAATACTCTCCTTCACAGGCCAGAGTTGTGTAATATCCTGCACTAATGTCCAATATAAGGACTGTCATCTTGCCTGGAAGTGTGTTTCCCTATGTGGAGTCTTTTAGCTTCAAAAAGCCAAACACATTCAGAATATGCTCTTTATTATCATATCAATTCTGGGTGAAGGATAAATGATCCACATGTAAAAAGTTTGAGGGAGCAATCTATAAGACTGCCCTTACTTCTGACCCCAGTTCCAAGTTCAGGAGTTTTGCAAAGCCACTCTCAGATTTGATAATTTGATAGAACTCAGAGAACTCACTGAAAGCTCTTATACCCATTACAAGGGACAGGATACAGATTATAATCAGGTAAGAGACACATGGGACAAACTCTAGGTATCCAAATGTGGAGTTCCCAGTTGTCTTCTCCCCATGCAGTCATAGCCAGCATTTACACCTTCTGGCAAGGATGTGTGACAGTATGCACAGAATATTGCCAATCAGAGAAGCACACACAAGCCTTGGTGTCCAGAGTTGTTGTTGTTGTTGTTGTTTTTTCTTGTTTTGGGGGGAGGACTTCATCACATAAACATGATTCATTGCCCATATGGCTGACATCAGTCTTAAGCTCCTCAGGAGGTAGAGCTGATAGTGTGTCACCCAAGTCCCCGCCTTGAATCATAGTATTGGTGTGGCTCATAGCCCCACAGCAAATCACAGTGTTGAACTTTCTGGCATGCCAGCCCCACTCTTACCCAAGACAGTCCTACCAGGTATGACATTCCAGGGGTTTACAGATTAGTTCCCAGAACCTGAGGGCAAAGGCCAGGCTTTTCCTTGGGCAAAGTTACATTCTTCACTGTGCAATATGCCTCACATTTTAGGCTGTTCTCCAAAGGTCTCACCAAACCCATCATTTCCAAACGAGAGAAACAGGAAATCTAGTGCTGTTTCCACAGCTTAAGACCCAGCAAAAGGAAAGGATTTTTGGATGGTTTAGTCAGGACAAGTATGTTTGCAAGGAGCAAAATCCCCTTAAGTCAATTTCAAGCTGATGTGTGTGTGTGCATGTTTGTGTGTGTATTCAGTGGAACTGAATCCCTAAAGTACGGAAATCTCTTATTAACATCCTCACTCTACTTTCCTCCTATGACAAAATTGTTTTCAGTAATAATCTTTTAATAATTTAGTAACTGTTATGTTTCATTTGTTCTTTTGTTTTAAAACAATTTACAATTAAAGTAGAATAATACATTTCATTTTTGAGGCTATTATTCAAATTCAGTAGAAATATTTCAGACCTAAAATTGGAACTTACCAAACAAGAACATCAGAGGGGTGCCTGAGTGGCTGTCAGTTGAACAGCCAACTCTTGATTTCAGTTCAGGGTCCTGGAATAGAGCCCCGCCTCAGGCCCTGTGCTGAGGGTGGAGGCTGCTTAAGGTTCTCTCCCCTCTCTCCCCCTCCCTCTCTCCCTCCCTCTCCCCTGTCCCCTGCTTACATGCGAACACACACTCTCTATCTCTAAAAATATTAAAATTAAAAAAAAAAAAACAGGAACATTACACAACACAGCTCTTGGACACAAATAAAACAGTTGAAAATTCTAAGTGGTCACAGAAAATGACAGAATTAAATAACTCTGTCCTCTTTATTTTGTTGCAATCACTACGCTATTGCTCTTTATTTTAAGTCTATTGTTTAAATAGAGACATAGACTATCACAAGGTTGAAGTTGCACATTACACCTTAAGTGCTAATGAATCTGAAATATGACAAACGAGCTCTCCAAGTAAGTGCATATAGATAAGTCCATGGGTTTTGGGGATTGACTCTATAATTGGGAGTTCTCCGAATTCTCTTCTGTGTAGACTACAATGGTTATTAAATAAGAAGTACTAAGAATGTGTTAATTTGAAGCTTACATATCTAATATTAAACTCAACAGTGTCTGACACAATTGTTTAGAATATTGACCAACACAAGATTTTATATGTGTGCGTGTGTGTGGAATTTAGAATTGTGGAGGGGAAGCAGAATTTCCTATCTCTTTAAACTTTCAGTCATTTCTTTTATGTAGCACAAAAAAAAAAGATGTTTTTTTTTTTCCCTCAGTGTCATTGAGCTGTGGAATCCACTCTGATATTCTTTCCTCGCCTGGGGTGGGATAGCTTCTGAGGAGGGGCTAGGATTGCTTATGTGTTGCTGCAGAATATTCACTGATGCTATTTACAGTCCTAATTAAATGGAAGATTATTAGAAACGGGCAGGGGACTATAAATAGTTTGGTCCATTTTATCTGTTTCTTCAGTATGTGGGAAGAACATCGCTGAGCTCCTCCCTTGAAGTTCAGTTAACTCAGGATGTGTTCTGCCTTTGTTATTTTGCTTTGGCTTTTTAAAAAATCTCCTGATGCTGATCAAAGTGGGGGAAAAAAAACCAAAGAGGAATCACTCTTCAACATTGTAGAATATGGACAGAAGGAAAGTGAAATGAAATGGGGTGGGGAGGGGTGTGAGTGGCATAAGAAAAAAAAAAAACATGGGCCTAATCCTTTCTGACAACGTTTTTTTTTTTTCCCCTCAAAACATCTAAAAATAAATCTTATTTTCAGGTCTGTGAAAAATTGGTTCACTTCACCCAGCCATAATGGGATCAACCAATCTGTTCAGAGAGCAGGGCACTCAGGTTGGAAGCTTTCTCTCTCTGCTGTCAGGTTAGGACACCTTTTCCAGGGACTGGGAATCTCTCTTGGCTTCTTTTCATCCACTGTGTAGAGAATAGGAATCAGCTCTGCTCTAGGGGCAGGGCTGGGACCAGAACTGAACTTGACCTTGATCTAATCACCTGGCCTGTGCAAATCCCTGATTACCCAAGTTAGGAAACACCTTTAGACATAGTGCCCCCAACCTTGGTTCTTATGCTGAGCTTCCCCACTGATTCTCTGCTCTCCTCTCCCCTTCTGCTCCAGCCTCCTTTGGACAAGGTGCCAGACTCATCTGCTAAAGTTCAGCTTTGATGTCATCTCTTCAAAAGCTTTCAGCATGTCTTGGTTACGTGGTTAAAATTTCAGTTCCCTTAACATGCGTTTAAGGCAACCATGATCGTCTTCTAACCCATATATTAACCCTAAGTCCTCCACTTCTCCTTGACTCAGTTGGTTCTAGTCCCAGAGGTTTACAAACATTGCCCAGACTCTGGATGTTTAGTTATTGCCTTATTGTTTTTGCTCATATCTTTGTTTCTTTGGTGTATCATCTTTGTTCTTCTTATCTTAATTGTATCTCAATGCCAAAGTCATATCATATTTCTCCCACTGCAAATTACTTTTTCCCTTTCTCTAAATTCCTTAAATCTTAATGCTTCACCTTTTCATTTAGCATGTACCAACTGGCTGGTTAGTTATCTTTATTTGTATAGGTGTTTTTCCTCACCAACTAAGTTTAAGGTCCTTTAGAATTGTCATGTCATGGTAATAACTAAGCTACACATTATTCTACTTGGTAACCCATGTAAGATTTTCCTTAAATAGTTTCATTTGATCTCTAAAGCACCCTTTTAAGGAGGTTTTATCTCAACCATAGTTTCACAAGTAAAATAATAGAAGCTCAAGAACAGTGAAATAATTTCCCCCAAGTCACTAGGCTGATAATTGTTAGATCCAAAGTTGAAAATGCTGGAATTCTAGGGGCACCTGGGGCTCATTTGGCTGAGCATCTTACTGTTGATTTTGGCTCAGGTCATGATCCCAGGGTCATGGGATTGAGTCCTGCATCTCAGCGCAGAACCTACTTGAGATTCTCTCTCTCTGTCTCTCTCTCTTTCTGCCCTTCTCCCCTGCTTGACTTTCCCTCTTTCTAAAAATTAAAATTAAAATAAAATGAAACAAAATAAAGTAAATGCTGGAGTTCTGACTATATCCTATGTTCTTTTCATAGCTCATGTCTGCTTTATAATTTTTGTGCCCGCCATAATGCCTGGCACTGGCTATAAATTAATGATACTGGCTTACTGAATGAGGGAATGAATGAATGGCAAGAGCACTGTGCATAACATTGATGAATTTAATAATTCAGCAGAGCTGCACTATGACATTTTCAGATCACCTGCCAGGGACCTGACAAATGAAACCACTTTGTTAGTGGTACTTGTCTTTCTCAAAAACCGATAATAAAAGTCAGGACAAGATAGTCTTAAGTATGTTTCCTTCAATAATAAATATCGCTTAAAAGCAAATTCCACGGTATTCCAAAGTGTTTTTCTTTTTCATTGCACTTCAAGTTACTACATAAAAAATAAAAATCAAGCAAAACAGCAAGATAATTCAAAGAATTATCTCAACACCACAAACCTAAAGGAGATAATTTCCCTTTAAATTCCCAAGTGGCTAACATAAATATATGTTGAAAGGATAAGACGGATACTTCTCTGAGCCTCAGTCTTCTCATCTGAAAATAGAGAAAATAAGAGTACCTGCCTCCCAAAGTGTGGAGGATTATTTGAAAGAAGCTGAGTCATTAGAACAGTGCCTAGACATAGACATGCTAAGTAGCTACTATTATCCTAACATTACCAAGGAAGGAAAGGCACTTTGCTCCCTTCTTGAAGGGGGTAGTCAGAAGTAAGCTTCTATAGTGAATGTTACCTAACTTTCTCCTGTATTCTGAGCACAGTCATCTATTCTAATAAATTTATATTTGCTCATGTTTTTTATTATTAAGGTCCAGAAAGGCATGTTTTGGTTGATGGAGGAAGAAGGCAGCCCTAGAGAAGCAGCATCGTCTGCTAGAATAAATCTCTGCTTCCTGGGTCCACTCTTTGTCTTCCTGCCTCCTTTTCTGTGAACTTAAGGTTATACTTAAGTCACTCCAGAAAATGACTGTGCAGTCACTGTAGACAATTCCTCCCAAATCATTACAGACTGTTCGTATCTGGAGAGAGGCAGCCTCTCTTTCAGTGATAATGACTGTTAGATGAAAGGATTAAGCTGATTACATCTTTGGAGTACCCTGTACTGTAAGCAATGTCTGCCCCAACTCCATGAAGCCATCATGGACTTGCAGTGCTTTACGTGAGAAAATAGATCTTGAAGTAGTAAAGTTTCTGGCCATGACTAGGTTATTTATTTTTTTCCCGGACATTTTAATTATTTTTTTGGCCAGAGTGACAGTAGTAAATTCTATAGAGAGCTTAACTGAGCCATTTTCCAGGTATAAACTGTTTTGTCATCCATTAGTGGGTTCAGCCAAGTGGAAATGTATGATGAATAAAAACTGTGGTTGGGGGGTGACTGGGAAAAAAGCATTTGAAGAGAGGGGATATTGGGTCAAAACAAAAGTCAGGTAAAATGTTCTAAGAGTATATCAGAAATTGGGTTAAAGCTTCTAGTAAAACAAGCAAACAAAACCCTACTTTCCACTACTTGCATGAGTCCAGCTGCATGTGAACCTCTTATCTGGAGGACCAGAGGGAGGTAAACACACCTAGGTGATTAGAGGTGTGAGAGACTATGGAGATTAAGGAATAGAGAGTGCAAGCAGGAGACGCTGTCTACAGTTTGACTCAAACCCTTGTGGGACTTGGGGCATAAACACTGTAACTCTGAGGCCTAGGGGACAGTCTTTTATACAGATTTGAAGAAGGGACTATTTCCTCCCACCCCAGGAATGACAGTAACTTCAGCATCCTAGGTGTTCTGCTGATCACCTGAGGATACCTGCCTTGCTTGAGTGACATTAGAACCCACAGCAGCTCTAAGGTCTGGATCCTTGAGGTTGTGCACAGCAGGAGTAGGGAACTCCATGCATGAGCAAAGGGATGAGTGAACAGGAGAGATAGACCAGGAACCTCTGTGCTGCAAGTGAACACGTAAAACTATCTTCTGCAGCATTTCAGACCAAAGTGGAGATTTTGAGTAATAGCTGAAGTTAGATTGCTGGGGATTCTCTGCTTACCTTTGAGAATAAATGAGGCAAAGCAACTAAAAGTCTGTTCTTTGCTAAATTAAGAGTAACTTCTGGGATGCCTGGGTGGCCCAGTCGCTTGAGCATCCAGCTCTTGATTTAGGCTGAGGTCCTGGTCTCACGGTTTGTGAACTCGAGGCCTGAGTCAGGCTCTGCGCTGACAGTGTGGAGCCTGCTTGGGATTCTCTTTCTCCCTCTCTCTGCCCCTCCCCAGCTCACATGTGTGCACTCTTGGTCTCTCTTTCTCCCTCAAAATAAGTAACTTAAAAAAAAAAGAGTAACTCCTTTTTTCTTTTAATTTTTTTAATGTTTATGTTTGAGAGAGCACTCACGTGAGTGGGGGAAGGGCAAAAAGAGGGAGTAAGAGGATCCAAAGCATATGCTCCATGCTGACAGCAGAGAGCTCGAAGGGCTCAAACTCATGAACCACGACATCATGACCTGAGCCAAAGTTGGGCGCTTAGCCAACTGAGCCACCCAGGTGCCCTCAGAAAGAGTGACTTTTAATGGCTAAATTCTAGAGGACAGACCTAGCCCTCTAAGAGAATGGGCTGTTCATGTCTTAATAAATTTGTTGCATTTCTTCTATCAGTGTAGTATGATAAGTGACCTCTTTGTGTTAGAAACTGCCTGAAAAAAATGAGTTAATTTAATCAAGTAATTTCATGTCCACATTGCTGGGATGAGTTTGGTCAAAGGAAGGAAATTGGTAGACCTGTGACCAGAAAGACTCTCATCTTCACCTTGTCTACCAGATCTCTGGAGGAATCATGGCCAAGACAATAAGTGGAAGGGTGTGCCACTTTTTGGAAGGATATGGCACAGGTTAAAAAGATCAGGGTGAAATCTATATATGAACTTTGATAAAGACTGAATAACTCACCAGTCAAGTTAATAGAGACTGAAAGAGAGTATAATATTCTTTTTTAGTTTGTGTAAGACACTTGGTAACACAATCTGGATACCATGACAGAAGAACCTTGACATTCTTTTTCAGAAGTAGTCTCTTATAGACGAGTAATGAGTGGACAGTAAATTGCTACTGACTTATTAATTAGTGTACACACACCACTGATTTTCCTATGTCTTAGCTGTGCATGCACATTGGTTTTACAAGCTATGAAGGCCAAGCTTGTGGCTTAGCATATGGTACTCCTTCAAATAAGCACAACTGCCTGCCTCTCTGCTTATCTAATCATAGCAACAGAGAAATTGACTTTTCATTATTCTTTTCCCCAGGCCCTGGGAGATGTATGTGCCAAACACTTGGCATTCTTAGTAGCAGAGTCAATCATAATTAGGATTTCAAATTAAAAGTGCTTTGCCAGCAAGGACATGTAGTGTTTTATATTATTTGTTTGAACAAATGTAATATAACTTGAAAACAGCAAAAGAATAGAAATAAGTAAAGCTCACATTTTTTTATGTGTAATCTTGTGGAGTTTTATTTTATCAGAATGTTGGATAAACCGAGTAAGCAAAAAGTATGAAATATAAAGATTTATTGAAACTATTCTTCTAAGTAATAGTTTTGTTTTCTTTTGAAATGTCTGTTGTTTAATGTTGGATGTGGTCAGATAGCGGGTGGGAGGTTTGTTGGAAATCGGCTGTGGAAAAAGAATATGATATAGCCAATCATTCTATTGACTTTGCCCTTGGAGTCTGATATGACTTGGTTTTCAGTGGTAGTTGTTTCACAAATGAATGTAAAAAATAATTTCTACTTGACTTCATTCAAATCTCCATTGATATACTTTAAAGAGAGGAGAAGTATTCTTGATAAAGAAACCACACTTTCATTTTTGATATTGTCACCCCATTGCCCTTATAAGCCACAATGAATAAAAGCCATATTAGACCTTAGGCTAAAAGAATTTTCTGGGACCTTATTTCCTCATTTTTAAAGTGAGAGGACTTATTTGGATGATCTCCATGAGGTTAAGTGTTTTGTTGAAGATCGTAGTAGTTGATGGTAGATGCTGAATTAGAACTCAACTCACTTATTTAAAAGCAAGCAAACAAAAAAACCAAACTGACCTGCTTCACAATACACAATATTTGAGAGAGGAGTGGAATAGAAAAGGGTCCATAGACAAATCATTTACCTACATGGGATTCTCTTTTTATTCGTAAGTCTCCACATCTTAGCCTTCCTCCCCTTCCTTTTCATATTGCTCTTTCTCATGTTTTCTTGGCCTGTGGTTATGGTAGAGAGATATCTCTAGAACATATCTTGATTATAGATTGAGAGCAGAATGCCAACAAATTCTATTTCATGGCACTTGAAATTCTGTGAATATTAAAATGAGCTCTAACATTTAGCCTTTTTTTTGTTTTTTGAGAGAAGGTATAGTTAGAATCCTTTTTCATGCAAGATTTTCTGACAATTTTATTCATCTCTACTTTCTTTTTATAGCAACACTAGCTATTCATATGCATTTTCATATTTTAGTTTGTCACCAGTTAATTGGCATAAACAAATTATTAGCCTGACAATAGTAGTTGTAGGCTGCATTAACCCACTGCTTCATTATCATCACGACACCCAAGTTACCTGCCAGTAAGTAAATACTGATAACTCCTACTCTTGTCAATAGTTGTCACACTGATTCTCACCCTGGTTGTGTTTTCTGCATTTTCCTCTCAAACTGGTTTTCCTTGACTTATTCATGGGGAGTCATTTATAAGGCCTTTACTATTCCCATGACAGAATACCGCAGCATTTCACTGGCAGTTGTCACAGTTTCATATCTTAAAATCAGCTTAACTACTTGCAGAATGCATTCTTTTGAATGAAAAGTGTTATGCAAACTTAAGTCATTGCTCTTTTTTTTTTTAAAAAAAAAGCAGGATAAATTGCTCTGTAAGATAATTTTGCCACTCTAAGTGTCTCTTCCCTTGACTTCTTCTTGGAAAGCTCTTATTTCAGCTTTCACTGTGAGATCTTTGTCGTTTTCACCACACGCTTCTGTCAAAGAAGCCCTTGGATCACCGCCATGATACATCTTTGCTGGACACTTCTTTCAAGTGCTGTCAACACCTCTCTTAATTGCATGGTTTTAAAATCAGTCTAGCGATGTGTTAAAGTTAGATGGCAAATTTATTTAAAACAAATGTGTAAATTTGTATTCTCCCAAATATGCATTCAACCATACATGTATAGAGTTCAAAAAGAGAGCTAAAGAAAGCTAAAGGGGGGGGGGGGGCGTTGTGGGGAGAGAAGTCTGTGTATGTAAATGAAAGAGCTAAATTGTAGATACCCTATGAGTATCAAATTTCTAGACAAATATGCATCACACATATATATGTGCAGTACTTACTTACATAGATACATACATATTGTCTTTCCAAACACCATCCAGTCTTGGTGAGCAGGATTTAGTAGGCTGTTAATGGTAACACCTAGAACTTGAAGTAGGAAAAAGTCTTTAATTTTAAACGATTATCTGTTTTCATTTGTGGCACTTTAAAAGTTAATCTGAATTTGAATTCCTGAAATAGTATTTGTGTTTGACTTTTCTTGTGTAGTGTTGATTTGCCTTTGGATTCCAGTTTCTCTTTGAATAATACACTTTTTAGATGATATATCTGTCTGGGTGACTTACCTCATAGTCATGCTCAAATATGTTGTAGGCCATTTCAGATTCATGGCAGGAAAATGCTACCCATCAAGATGTCAATTCTGAGCAATTTCTACATTTTGTCCATTCTATTATAGAAGTGTCTTTCATTCACAAGTAACTTGTTTCTGAGTTTAGTCTATATGACTACTGTAACATTGTAAATCAAATGTTCTTATGACCGTGTAAATAGCTACAATATGGATGTTTTAGAATTACATATTTGGTTTGCTGGATTGATCCCAACTCAAATCTACTTGTTTTTTTAATCAAAGGATAGTTTTACATGTCACTTGCACCTTAGACTCTGCCTGTGAACTTTAAACCCAGCTCTACCCTATTGGTTTCCTAATGGAAGGGGAATGTCTTCTATTTAAATTAAACTGACAGTTTTTGTTGATGAGCCCTAAGAAAGATTAAATACTGTGTTGCTCTTCTGTTGTTCCTGAGACTCTGTGGCTCTATTATAGTAGTAGAATGTTGTTTGTGTCAGTAATGTTAGTTACTGTCTTGATTGAGACCACAGAGACCTGAGATGTTGATTAAGAAGCATGATATTAATCATGGTTTAAGTGCATAACAAATTAACCAAGAGGCTCCATATTTGTCTATCCATGAACCCATTGTTAGCAAATGTGCTTTGGATTTCAGTTTCTTTACTTACTTAGTAATATATTTTAAATATGTGGAGTTATCACAGGGAAATTTTCATTTTTGTCCAAGACTTATTCAGTGTTGTATTCCAGTTGTGTAGACCTCAACATATTATTCCCTTTAGAAATAGAATAGGAAATATTCATAGTAATGAATATTTAAGAAAGAATAGGCAACAAGATAACTAAGAAAAAGAAATAAGCGATGGATAGTGAGTGAGAAGTAAGTATAAGTAATTCAGAATATATTTTATCAAAAATTGCTTTTTAAGTGGCACTTTCTCTTGCTGCAGAAGACATTATTGAACAAAAAAACAAGCCTCATGCAATTCAATTTAAATTTATCACTCTATTATTTTAATATATTTACTCAGGGTTAACAACTCATTAAGCACCAAATTGCTCACTCTTAATGAGTCTCTGATGCTAAAATCAAGCTGACTTAAACTTTACTGTAAAATAACAACAGTACTATTGCATAAGGATGTAATAAAAATTTGGTAAATGCTACTGAGTGCCTGTGGAGTGGAAACCAGATTTGTGACATGAAATAGAAAATAAATCATATACATGTGGCTTGCAGAAACATGAGTAATAGATTTTATCCACAAAGACATAAGCCTAATTTTGTTTCACTGTAATACATTCCATAAAACATGAAGTCATATGTATTTTATTTGCACATTTACCTTGTTTCTACAATAAAATAGTTATAAAATCTGATAAAAAAGAATATCAACATTTAAGCCAAAAGCTCTAGACCCTACCAGGCTGTAACTACTGCCAGGATTATGATGATACTAATCAATACTGGGTTCATTGTTAGAAATTAGCACTCTTAAATTGTTAGCTGGTTATTTTTCCAACTCCTTCAGGTGTGTTCACATGTACCCTGCAATGAGACAATCATCTTAAGAATCATGTTATCTAAATTAGCCTTTGTTTGTCTCTCCATCATCCCATTGTCTGTGAAGCATCAGCCTCAGATCTCATTGCATATGCCCCACTATGAAAACCATCCATCAGGGGTGCCTGGGTGGCGCAGTCGGTTAAGCGTCCAACTTCAGCCAGGTCACGATCTCGCGGTCTGTGGGTTCGAGCCCCGCGTCAGGCTCTGGGCTGATGGCTCAGAGCCTGGAGCCTGTTTCCGATTCTGTGTCTCTCTCTCTCTCGGCCCCTCCCCCGTTCATGCTCTGTCTCTCTCTGTCCCAAAAATAAATAAAAAACGTTGAAAAAAAAATTTAAAAAAAAAAACATCCATCATGAGAACCACCTATGCCCCTGGTGCAGGAGCTTCTCTCTCCCCAAACTTGCAGTCCCCTGACTGTCAGAGTGATGATGAGTTGTCCATAGAAATGTGATTGATGGCCTCTTCCCCAGTTCTATGCCAAGGAGGCTTGTGCCTCAAATTTTAAAAGTTTCTCTTTAACTTTATAATTGTTCTCTCAGCTTTTGCCTACAACCCATCTCTCAAGCCCTACTATCTTCTTCATCTTCCTAAAGGCTAAGGGCTTTAGCTCCAACAAAAACTCCTTCTTTCTCTCCCATTATAAAACAAATACCCAGTGAAGATCAGTTGAACAACATAGTGATACCTTGTGGATGACAAAGAACATTGAGATATTATTTTTTACAAATAGTATTGGGGCCTCGCACTGCCAACCAAGAACCTTGCTATAATTTTATTCACAGTGTTTATGTCTTTGAGCAATAATTAGATGAAAAATATTTATGAAAATATGCTACTTATGTTTCTGAATGTAAAACATACTTTTAATGTAACAAGGTATGAAATTTAAAGGAATTTACTTTCTCTTGGTGTTTCTTTTTTTTTTCTATGAAGGTTCACTTTTCTATCACCATGTCTTCAATAAAATCTTTATTTAGAAATCATCATTTTCACTAATTGACTCTGATTTCAGCCATGATCCTGTATTTTATCCTTGTCACTAAGCAACCTTGTGTTAGGATTTTAAAAATTATTTAAAATAGGGATAAAAATGGCGTGCCTGGGTGGCTCAGTTAAGTGTCTGACTTCAGCTCAGGTCTTGATCTCGCAGGCTGTGAGTTTGAACCCCACATTGAGGTCTGTGCTGACAGCTCAGAGTGCTTCGGATTCTGTGTCTCTCTCTCTCTCTCTCTCTCTCTCTCTCTCTCTCTGCCCCCCCCCCGCGCTCTCTCTCTCCCTCTCAAAAATAAACATTATTTTTTTTAAATAGGGATAAAAATAGTTCTTGTTCTACGTTGGTCCACACCTTAATATTTTTACAAACTCACAATTGACAAAACACACACACACACACACACACACACACACAGAGTGAAGCTTTAATAATAATAAAATTTATAGAAAAGCTATAAATAGAAACCTCTTTAATATATTTTAAATTAGAGGATTTCTAATCCAAATTTGAGTATTAAAACTAGCTATATACTATATTTGAAGAAACTATAATTTGCATGTTTCTTTCAATGTAATGTGATTTATGTATTTAACATGAATGACTTTTTTTTTTTTTATTTCTTATTGTCATGGCTTCCTAAATTTCTAACTTAGTATTTTAAGGATTCAGTGATAATATAGTTTCCATGTATGTGTGATGGGCATTCTCTAATTTACTTTGCCCTTACTACCGTGTAAGTAAAAATTATTTTCAGGATAGACCCAATTTCTTACATTGGGTTTATTTTGATGTTTGGATAAAGCAATGGTTTACTTTGGTTGGTCTTAGTTTTTATTTCTTGAGGTATAACTTACATATAGTGAAAGGTTTACATCTTAAGCGTACTATTCAAGGAGGGAGTTTTGCCAAGTGCATACAGTTGTATACCCCACACCCCTAACAAGACACAGAACTTTTCAATACCCCTGACAGTTTCCTCATACCCATTCCTAATCCTCCCCACCCCATAAGCAAGCACTGATCTGTCACCATAGTTTTGGGGTTTTTTTTCTTATTCCAGAATTTTATAAAAATGAAATTATATATTCTATTCTTTTTTGTCTGGCTCTCTTTACTCAGCATACAGCTTTTGAGACTTGGTAGATTGCCTTTTAATAATATACATACAATTGAGTTTCATAGACCTGAGCAAGTCACAGTTTCTTACAAAATTAGACATTGTGATTTGCTACCTACTGAATGATGAAGATGAAACTATGTATTTCAGTGATTTAAGACCCCGAGAAGGGTTTTCGGCACTGAAATGAAATGTTTTTAATCTTCTCCACTATTGCTTTGAAATTTCAGTATTCTCTTATAAATTAAATAACTTATTTAACCTAATTGTGACCTCAATCCAAAGACTAAATCACAAAGACTTTTTCTTTGTAATATGCATTCATGCTCAGCTTCCTGAATACTGATTAGTCCCATCACTTTCTACTAACTCTAAGACCAAAAAACAAATTTGTTACCTATTTTCATCTTCCTTTTATGTCTTTTGTAAATAATTTGCTAACATAATTTTAAAGACCTTCTTTTTCGTAAATAAAGAAAAACAATGTGATTAAGATTAGATCACTTGGCTAAAATTTTAGAGCTATTTAAGTATGCAAGTCAAACAGAAATTCTATCATCTGTCAACAAAAAATAGGAGTAAGTTTTTCTCTAAATGGAAAATAGAAGGCAAGGCAAGGTGTAGAAGAATGCCATGAAAAACAGCAGAGGAACCTGGAAGGTCCAGAGGTTTCCAACTGTGGGTTTGATGAAAAATAATGAAACATATCTGACATCATTTAGAATCCTATTTGAAAAATAAGTTATCACGTATTTTAAATTTCTGGTATTTTAAAGGTGACACTATATAGCAATTACTTGTTTTCATTTCCTTATTTGATACTACACATCTTATTTGTGTAGTTAGATTTATTAGGCCGACAGTCCATATATTAGCCCCTTTTCATATAGAATCCTTGAAAAGAACTCTTGACTTCATTTTGAGATGAAGTCTTCCCTCAGCTTAATTGCTTTTAGTATCAATTCAGTAAATGAGAAGAAACTATTATTATAATCATTTGCCTTCTTAAGAAAATAAAACTCCAGAGTTTATAAAATGGGAAGATAAGTATATTTCAGAAAGTAATTGTATGTGTATTTATTTATGTGTGTGTGTTACACAAAAATAGTTTAAAAATCAACTTTGGAGAAAACAAACAAACCAAAAAAAACACCAGCAGATATATTGTTTTTCATTGATCCAGTGCCACTTCAGACTAACACACAAATTTAATTGTGTTAGCAGAGATAATAACTTTCAACACGATGGTTCCTTTTTTAACAAAGAGACATTATAGTTTTTAGAAAATATGTTAACAGCAGATATGCTTTCCTGAGTCTCTCCAGCACCACAGGCAATTGGGACAGCTCCACTGGCCTGAATAATAAAATGGTAATAACCTCAGTTAGAACAAATAATTATTTTACTGGTACAGATGCACTTAACTTTACAATAGATGCCCTCCTAAGGTGCTGTGTGTGAATCATTTTTTAGAAGTTAAATAATCATTTAAATGTTTTAGGGCAACTCATTGCTTAGAAAAACCCTTTGAAGTTTTCTTTTATAATGCAAAAACAAATACTGACTTATCTGTTTTGTAAATTAGGGTGTTTCTATTCCAGTTTTATTGAAAAGTGATATATTTATTTAAGTGTAAAAGTTTCTTTGAAAATAATGTGTAAGTATATATAATTCAGCTGTTAAAGGACAAAAATGCATTGATACTTTAGTTGTCCTCAGAAGTCTATCAGAATCATTGGGTGTTGGGGAGGGGGGTGTTTGAATTATACATCTTTCCCCTGCTCTGATGAAAATCAATACCGTGAAGAGTTACTGATACTAATCAGAGTGTGTTGGATCTCTGAGATATCTGAGGACTGAGAAAAAGATGAAGGAATATAACCTAGAGATACTAAAAGTACCACCTCTTTTTGGTTCTCCATTCTTTTAAATGAAGATGGTCCCTAGAGTCAGTTATGTTCAAAAGTAGGGCAAGTGCCATCTCAAGCCTAAGAGGAAACTCCAACTCCTAGGGTACAGGTCTGAGTGAAGTTGGCCCAAACAAAAGCTTGTGGGAGATAAACTTAGGAAAGGTGGAAAAAAATTCTGAGTCTGTGACAGTTTACATAAAAAGTTGATAACAAGAGTAGCCTTGGAACTCATCTGAGTGCCATGGGTTTCCATTAAATTTTTGTTTACTAAACAGGTATGAGTTTCTTCTAGACATGTCTTTCCAAGACATCATGGATTTTTCTTTCTTTCTTTTTTTCTATACATTAGACAATTCCAAGATTATTTGTGTATAGTTTATTCAACACTAAGCAATTACTGATTCCACACAATTGACATCACTTATGCATATTTTAATTGAAAATGAGTACATGTTCTTTGGTGTTGTATTCTTTTTAAAAATTTTTTAATGTTTTAAGAGAGACAGTGGAGGAGGGGTAGAGAGAGAAGGATATACAGAATATGAAGCAGGCTCCAAGCTATTAGCCCAGAGCCTGAGCTCTTTGCGGGGCTGGAACTCACAAACCTCGAGATCATGACCTGAGCCAAAGTTGGATGCTTAACCTACTGAGCCACCCAGGTGCCCCTAGTGTTTCATTCTATAGCACTAACAAAAATGTTTTTTGAAAATTAGTTTCAGAAGTCATCATCCATAGTATATAAGTCTTATATTGGCCAGCTTGCATTTGCCATTGCCTCCCCACCTCTGTTCAACCAGCTCTGCTTCTCTAAAAGAATGGAATTGGAAGAACAGACCATCTGCCTGCAGTTTAACCATGTCTTGTTCATATTGTAGACAATAATCAAGAGACTAAAAATGCATATGGAATAATTATTTACAGTAAATGCCTTCCATTTTGTCTGTTTTGGACACAAGGGATATTGCTTTCATTTTCATAGTTACTCACTGTGAAAGTCTTAGATATCTTACGGGAAAAACTTATACTATCTGCTCATCTAGAAATGTGCTGTTCAATATAATGGCCACTAGACCTGTGACTATTAATTAAAATGGTTAGTATGAATGAGGAAATGAGTTTTAAATTGTATTTAAGTATGATCAACTTGAATTTAAATTTAAAAACTGAAGCAGTGTAAGCTATCTTCCATTAAACACAACTTTATTTTAAAAAACCACACCTTTATTGTTCTGATAGGACTATGTTTCACCTAAAGCTTTTAAAATTTAGCATCTGAATTGCAATGTGCAGTATAAGTATAAAATATATACTAGGTTTCAACGACTTAATATTAAAAACATATATAAACTATCTCAACAATTTTTATATTAATTAGATGTTGGAATTATAATATTTTAATATATTGGGTTACATACAATATATTAATGTAACATATTTCTTTGTACTGGTTTTTAATGTGGCTTCTAGGAAACCTGTAATTACATAGGAGATTTATGTTATATTTCTACTGTGCAGAGCTGATGTAGGTCATTCAGAAATGTGTGGCAATTATTCTTCTATGATTTCATAAGGAGAATATTAGTCCGAGGCTGATGATTAGTTGTGCAGATCTGAAAAGAACAGGTTTCCTTCATGGTCTGTGCCGTAAGGGAAAGGGCCTCTTTCCCAGTGTATAAGAGGACCAAACTTGGCCCTGTAATTTTTTCTTTTTTTGGCCCATCTTTAAAATTTTTTCCTGTGTTTGCCATTCTGCTTTGTATGTAGTACATACAGAAAGAGTACATTCTTTCTCCCAATAGGTTTAAGGGTTTTTTCCCACCTTTACTTTTTAATCCATCAAGTATGCATTATGAGAAGAGGTGAGCTGATAGTTCAGAAAGAGAGCAAAGATTCAGCATGGTATAGTGGGAAAGATGTGAGTTTGAATACTTGTGCTTCCAATTATCTGCTGCATGGCTTGGGAAAATTGTTTTTTCTAAATTTCAGTTTACTTTACCTAAAAAATGATACATAATAGAAAAATTTGGGGTACCAAAATTCATAAGACTTAAAAGATACAAGAAATATTAAAATGCCTCATATATAGCAGGTTCACAAAAGTGTTCTGAACAAAAACAACCTAAGTTTCCAAATTTCTATCTTATTGACCTACGGGCATATACAATGTTGAGTCTGACACGTATTCCAGGTTCCCAGATTGATCCCCTGCCTAGTGAAAGGAAGATCCTGTTTCTCAACTATCTCATCCCTCTTTCTATACTCTGTGCAACCTTTCAGTTCTTCCACTTGCATTAAAATTAAATTACCACTTAGATTAGATCAAAAGATTGTTCCTGGTTATGAAGAGGAGAAAAAATACTTTAAGCTAGCACTAATCCCTTAATACACCATGATATTTGGGTACATTTTTTTCCTTGCTTGGAAATTATTTTTCAGCCTTCTCTGAAGTACTAAAAGTCCTTTACCAACACAAGCCCAGTGCAAGTTAACCTGATAGGAGATTTGTTTTGTGCTTTGGAAATACTTGTCAGACAAGCTTTCAACACAGAGATGTGTGATTTACATTAGTTTGCATAAGAAAATGTCACTCCAGGGACAAATTTCTCTCTTTATTCTTTCTTATACTACAGAACAGACAAAGAGGGTGAAGTGGTTGTTTTTTACTGAGTAGAAAATCATTTGACATTCACACACAAAAAAATAAAGTGCTGTGTCATTAGTCAAACCTTAGTTCTCTCCCGCAATATTCCCTTATGTCCCATTTGTCTTATTTTTGCTATTGCTGTTGTTAATTTATTTTTCAGTTTGGGTAACTGGTCCCAACTAAACCCATTATCTCTTTTATCTTCGTGTCTCTTAGTATCACTTCATGTTTACAGAGAACTTACTGAAAGTAGTGGTCATTGTGACCCTTTTTCTTAGAAGACCTCGTTCTTCCTGAGAATTCAGATAAATGATTCACAGATTGTGTCAGGTTATTGGACCTGTAGAAAACAAAATGACTCAGACACGGCTTTTGGAGTTAGTCTTCTGTGAATGTAAAATATATAGGCAGAGTTGGAGACTGCACCAAACTAATCAATCTCAAGGCATAAAGACTAAAGTTAAGATGCATTCTAACCTCAAGGGTGGACATTCTAAGATACCCATTAGAAGATTCTTTATACAATGCCTTCCCATCGCCATCTTCAGTGATAATACTAGTTATTTTAAATTTTGTATACTTGAACAACAAAATGTAGAAGATAATTTATTGATAGATTTTTGAGAGAGATAAAGAGTAGGGGAGGAGCAGAGAGAGAGGGAGAGAGGGAGAGAGAGAATCCCAAGCAGGCTCAGCACAGAGCCTGACACAGGGCTTGATCTCACATTTTGTGAAATCATGACCTAAGCTGAAATCAAGAATTGGACGTTTAACTGACTGAGCCACCGAGGTACCCCTGTAGAAGATAATTTTCAAACCCATATGTAGCAGTTGTTGGAGGATAGAGGTGAAAGTTGATAGATTTAAGACAGATGTGGTCTGCAAAGATATTGCAAAGATAGATAAACTCAGTCTTCTTTGCAGTGTAGTATCGTTGGTGCAGAAGAGTTGGGAGAGAATTTCAGTTGTGGCAGAGATGTGATCAGGGATTTTGCATGCAACATCATCTTCTGAAAGTCAGGTTGTGGTAATCAGACAGCTTACCATCAAATCTTAACCCTTTAGTCCCATTTCCTGTCCAAGGCAGAAATTTTCTCCTGGATATTCCTGACAAAAGATCATCTATCTTGTGCACCATCTAGCTTGTGGGTCTCCTACTAAAGGTTAAGGTGGGGTTGATGTTCTATTTGATAGTATTTCATAGAGGAACCTGAGAATGCCAGCATATACTTGCTTTTTAGGGTTCCCGAGGGAGCTGCTAATATGGGAGAAAGAGTGTCCAAGGCTCATGTTACTAATAGTTGTGGAAACTCTGTTATCCACATAGCAGAGGTTTTGAAAGTCTATATTTGGGCTTAAAGCTAAGCAGAGTCTTCTCTGCTTCCCTCAGAGCCTATTTCTAAGCAGCAGCAAGAACAAATGTGTCCAGCAGGATGTGGGTTTGGGGAAGCAGAGGAGAGATCAATACCATGTAGAATCTGAAAGAGAAAGAGCACATATGTTTGTGCTTTTTGAGGTATAGTGACTCCATCCAATAGTAAAGTGTGGTCAAATGAATGGCTTCAAATTTGACCAGGTTATCAAATCTTCTTTTCATGATGAAGAGCTAAGTGGATGAGAAGAGGTGGACTTGGGATGGGAAGTACAGCCCAACAATCACCTCCTTTAACCTATTTTTCAATGCAGTCTGTTCTGTGTTTGGACGGCTCAAATTCTCAAATGTTTTTTCTTAAATTAACTTGCCTTTTGTTTCCTATGTTGCACTCATAGAGCCCAACTCTTCAGTCTTGAACTAAGTAGATAATGTAGAAGAAGATTAGAATTTAACTTGGGGTGCTTGGGTGACTCAGTTAAGTGTTTGATTCTTGATTTTGGCTTGGGTCACAATCTCACGGTTTGTGAGTTTGAGGCCTATGTTGGGCTCAGTGCTGACAAAGCGGAGCGTGCTTGCCATTCTCTCTCTCCCTCTGTGTCCCTCCCCACTGTTATCTCTTTCTCTCCCTCTCCCTCTCTCTCTCTCTTTCTCAAAATAAATAAGCTTTTTTTTTTTTTTTTTTTTTAAATTTTTTTTTTCAACGTTTATTTATTTTTGGGACAGAGAGAGACAGAGCATGAACGGGAGGGGCAGAGAGAGAGGGAGACACAGAATCGGAAACAGGCTCCAGGCTCTGAGCCATCAGCCCAGAGCCCGACGCGGGGCTCGAACTCCCGGACCGCGAGATCGTGACCTGGCTGAAGTCGGACGCTTAACCGACTGCGCCACCCAGGCGCCCCTAAATAAGCTTTTAAAAAAAAGAGTTTTTACAATATTTAAGACAACTACTTACTATCCAGCACCCACTTTGAAAATTGGGCCATGATTTCCCATCCTCTAATTTGTGAATCTCTTTTAATAATTATTTAAAGACTCCTAACATTGGTGCCCCAATCATATATACAAGAAGAATGGCATTCATTTGGGCCTTATCCTTAAACTCATTGGGAGTACCTAATCGCTCCCCTATTCTCTTCTCTCCTACCTTGAGCTTATCTTCCTGGATAACCATGTGTATTCTTTTAAAGTAAAGATCATTCTTTGGAGAGGAAAAATTTAAAGTACCTCGTCCTACTTGCACTGTCTTCACACTTCTTTTTTAAGCAGTATCCCTAAGAATTCTTTGTTATTGCACCAGACAAATCATAAATGCCACAATTTTAACCTACATCAAGGCAAAACAAAACTTGGTAAGTTATCATTGGCCTTTTGTGCAAAATTTGGTTGATCCCAATCTTCAATTTGAATATTATGCATTATAATAACAATAATATTTATATAGAGCTTACTGTGTTCTAAGCACTGCTCTCAGCATTTTATATATATTTACTCAGTTGACATTAACAATTGCTTTAGGTTTATATTACTGTTATCTCCATTCTATTGATGAGGAAACTAAAACTCAGAGAAGGTAAGTGGCATGTGCATAGACACAATGCCAAAAGGTGGTGGAGCTGAGGTTAGAGGTTTGAATTTAGGCAGTCTGGATTCAGGGTCCACGGGTTTTTTTGGGTTTTTGTTGTTGTTTGTTTGTTTGTTTGTTTGTTTTGCTCTGTTTTGTTTTTTACCATTACACCATGCTGTAGTTGCAATGTTTACTTACAGGTATACACATCCTTTTATGTTCGTTCCTGTTTTTGTGAACCTTACTTTATCTTTTATACCTTTTAAAATCTGAGCTCCTTAGAGATTTTTCCATGTGGTCAAATTTCTTTAGGTCCTCTGAATAGTCTCTGAATGGAAGAGAGTGTTTTCCACACACGTAGAACCCACATGAGTACTTCAGATGCACAAAGCTCAGGGTCAGAGCCTGAAGGAGAACGTATCACAGCATAAGTAATGATAATAAAATCCAAAGGAAGGTAAAACCCCAAATGTTTTAAGGTCAGATTCTGGAATCTACAAAAACACTGTCCTGGTTAAGCAGCAAGGGAAAGGAAATAGCATAAGGCAATTCAGCAGGGGAGCAATGAGAAGCCAACAGAGTTAAATCAGTGAAGCTGGAAGGTAGGCTTTACAAATCCAGTTATGGAGGACGATACCAGACGAAGGAAACAGAGTGGGCTAGAGATTCTCAATTCTCCTGGAAACTTTAAAAACCAGGAGACCTAGCATTCAGATCTAGTTGGTTTTCTAGTACCATCTCCAATAAAAGGAACCAGGGGTCATTGGGAAAGTGGCTGATTCTGGGACTATGCAGGGAATGTACAAGGTAAGCTTGTAGCAACATGTGGTGATAGTAAGAAAGTACTGGGGGGAGGGGGGAACCAGTGAGGGAGAAGGGGAAAAGAAGGAAGAAAGAAAGAACACCCAAACAAAATATAGGGATATGTCACAGGGACATAGGAGCCAATAGAAAGCTCCCAATGGCCAAAGCCAATTTCAGCAACAAACTAAAGTAATATTGGATTATAACCTTAAATACAAAGTAAGTCTATACTGATATGAATAAGTTATTGAATAAATAAATTAGAGAGCAGACACATCGCCCATGTGGAATTACAACGTAACTCCCCATTCCTTAAGTGTGGAATGCATGTAGTGACATTTTCCCAAAGAGTACAGGGTAGAAAAGAGGAAAAAAGTGATTTTCACTGAAGAAAACTTACAAACACTACCTCAGCCAGGTAGTCAATGTCAAAATCAGTAGTTGCCATCATATTCATATGATATGATAAAAATGGGCATGTTAGCATTAAGGTCTTCCTTTCCCAAACCCATAACCACAGTCTGATCATTAGAAAAATGTCAGGAAAATCCTGATTGAGGAACAGTCTGCAAAATACTTGGCTAGTATTCCTTAAAACTGTCAAGGTCTTTAAAAACAAGGAAAGTGTGAGAAACTGTCACAGCCAAGAGGATGCTAAGGAGACATGACTAAATTTACTGTGAAATACTAGATCAGACCCTAAAAGAAGGAAAAACACATTAGGTAAAAGCTAAGAAAATCAGAATAAAGTATGAGTTTTGATTAATAATAATGTATCAATTTTGGTTCATTAATAGTTCAAATGTACCACATTAATGTAATATGTTAATAACAGGAGAAACAGGATGTGGGGCAAATATGAATTCTATGTACTTTCCTTGAAATTTTTCTGTAAATCAAACTATTCAAAACTGAAAATTTTATTCAAATAAATCAATTGCCCAGCCAATCCTGGAAAGCTCTGGGGGAAGTGGCTATGATACTTTATAACCTCATCATTAAAGGGGGTCATCTGAAGGTAAGATAATGGAGGTCCCCTGACATAATAATGTAGCAAAATCAATATGAAGCCAGCCTTTGACTATACAATTGCCCATTCCTTCACTATGGTTCATTCATTATCCTCAAGTTTCTGATTTCAGGGAATAATCTGTAGTCTCAGAATTTTAAGGTAATAACTTTTCTATGTCATCTTTTATTTTACAGCAGGTGCACGTGAGTTATCTATGTACATGAGTGTATACGTTGATAAAGGGGTGATATTAATTAGAATATAATAATTACTAAGAGGTCTAAAAAGACCTAAGTTAATATTCAGGTTCTGCTGTACACGCTCATATCTTGGCATTCCAGAGACATTATCACTGCTACTTCTTTATTAAAAGATGAAGTACTAAAATGCTTTAGAAACATGAGAGAGAGAGAAAGCCCCTTGAATATCTCTGTGGCATGGCCAGACTGTCTACCTGGCCCTTCTAGCTTAGTCTCTGGGGCACGCTACATTTCTCAGATACCTATCCTCTCTGAAAGGTATTGACTCCAAATTTTGCAGGAGTTTTTCTCAATTTCAACAAATGGGATTGTAGTCTGTTTTCCTCCATGTACTTTCCAGCCCTTTCTGTGAGGAATTAGATTCTGTATCTGTTCTTTGTTGGGTTGTTTCTGATGGGGGTCTAAGGATTCCCAAGCTTTTCATGTGATAGGGACCTACCTGTGCTTTCTACTCTACTCTGATCCCACCTGATGAATAGATCCTTCATACTCTTTCTCATTTTGAGTAAATAGCCTGAGTTTACCACATTTTCATTCAAACTTTAACCTTCTTCATTTCCAAAGTATAACACTCGCCTATCTTAGTCCTAATCAAGCCCTCATTTTAAATTTTATTCTGGCCCTTCATTCACCAGAGTGTATACCGAGTACATAAAGATGTTTGCTCCATCATATTATACAACCTGTGCCCTGGGTTCTGAGGTAGAAACAGATCTAGACACCGTGTTGTGATAGTTTTCATTCTAAAATAATCTTAGAGGTCACTTTCAGTTCATTACATTGAAATAGAGGTTACAAATTCATATGTTTACAGGGAGGATATATAACAAATAGGCCATTGACTCTATTCCCTATGCTATATCTCTCATACCTATGATTTATACATTCTGTCACTGGAAGCCTGTATTTGATGGCATTGGAATAGCATTGTGTCCTGACAGTACCTACCTTTGTTAATATAGTATAAGGTATAGAGTTGTTGAAAACATAAAAAAAAAATTAACGTTTGTTCATTTTTGAGACAGAAAGGCAGAGCACAAGCAGAGGAGGGGCAGAGAGAGAGGGGGACAGGATCTGAAGCAGGCTCCAGGCTCTGAGCTGTTAGCACAGAGCCCAACGTGGGGCTCAAGCCCAACCAACAGTGAGATCACAACCTGACCCAAACTTGGAGGCTGAACAGACTGAGCCACCCAGGTGCCCCAAGGTATAGAGTTTTTGAATTATTGGGTCATATACCTGAAACTAATGTAGCATTGTGTGTCAACTGTACTTCAATAAATAAATCAATAAGAGCCAGCAGGGGCCGAGGTCAAGAAAACAATAGTTCGGGTACTGACTCTTGGTCTCCCTGCCAAATACACAACAGAGAATAGTGAGGACTGTGGCATACTGGAGAACCTAGTCTCAGGAAGGCAGCCACTGCTCAGCTGTTGCCTATCATTACTGCTGGGCCAGTTCTCTAAAGTTTTATTTTTCCATATAAGCCACAAGTCAAGACTTTGGATTCATTACCTGCATTTAAAATTTCTTTTATTTAAAATACCAATTAGGGGTGCCTGGGTGGCTCAGTCGGTTGAGCGTCCGACTTCAGCTCAGGTCATGATCTCACACTCCGTGAGTTCGAGCCCCACATCAGGCTCTTGCTGACAGCTCAGAGCCTGGAGCCTGCTTCAGATTCTGTGTCTCCCCCGTCTCTCTGCCCCTCCCCTGCTCATGCTCTGTCTCTCTCTGTCTCAAAAATAAAAACATTAATAAAATAAAATACCAATTAAACTAAATAAAACAAATCTGGGGGAACTGGGTGGCTCAATTGGTGGGGCATCTGACTGTTGATTTCAGCTCAGGCCATGGTCCCAGGATCATGTGATCAAGCCCCACATCGGGCTTCACGCTAAGCATGAAGCCTGCTTGAGATTCTCAATCTCTCTCTCCCTCTCCCTCTCCCCCATCCCCCCTCCCCCTCCCTCCCCTCCCTTCCCCTCCCCTCCCTCACTGTCCCTCCCTCTTCCTCCTTCTCTCTCCCTCTCTCTCTCTGTCTTCCTCTGACTCTCTCTCCTGTACTCACTCTCTCTCACGCTCTCTCTCTCAAATAAATTTTAAAAATTAAAAGAAAAAAATTTGGAAGCAAGATCCTACTCACCTGCTGCAAGAGTGCTGCCTCCACGTTTAAAGAAGAAGTGCAGGAGACTGTCTTCATAATCCTCATACTGTGTGGACAGGATTAATATCCCAGCTATAGGCTAACAATTTCATAGCAGCCATGTAGTTATTATGTGTTTGTATATGTGAAATTATGTCATAATGAGCTATTTCATAACAAGATTGTGCAGGCTGTAAAATCATTTTATGGTTCTGAGAGAGAGCATCTCCTGAGTTAGTTGATAGTGCTTATTGTTTCTTAACATCTCACTTATTTCTGAAAGTAAGAAAATAAATGCTCACCCAACTTTCTTCTCACTTCCAAGTTTTACAGGGGTGTGCAGTGTTTTCTCCTCTTATTTTCTTAAAATAATCTTCCCCTATCTTCTCTTCTGTTATTTCTGTCTATTTAACCTCCCTCCTGATAGTGTTCCCACTAGTGTCATTAATGGGCTGGAGGTGTGAGGTCAGTTCATTGTGGTGTTTGTAGTTAGTTGCTTGTCTACTCTCTTTTTGTGATGGGAATTTAATATGCTAAAGGTTACCCAAAGACAAAACTTGTATTGTGTATACACATATTTAAAAGATTTAGCCAATTCCTCCAAGAACTAGAAGATATTTGAAAATTAGAGATAAGCTCATTTTCTGTAATTTTTTAAAATACACGTTTGCATAGATGATCTTATCCATTTGGCATCCACATTATGTGTAATACTTGAATGATTCCTAAATGTAACTTGTAACCATATTTTCAGCTACCTGTCAGGTATCTCTGGTGGAAATACCTTTTGGCATTTTATGGTGGCTCAAGTTCACTCACTATCCTATGTTCTATATGCTGCTCACTTCCACCTTTATTGAGGCTATGAGCTTCAGGGATCAATCCAATTCATCCTTGCCTTCAAACCAACTAGTAGCCAAGCCCTACTTCATCAACATCTGAAATACATCTGAGATGCAGCCTTTTCTTTGGTCCTTCCATTTCTTACAAGGACTTTTACATGAGCTTCTGAGCTGGTATTCTTGCATCTGTACTGTCTCCTTTCCAAATGATTATTCACAAATTCCCAATGTCATTTCCTTTCAAATAGAATGATAATTTGTTTCATTAAAAGATCATCAAAACACTCAATTGGCGGCGTGGGGGGTGGGGGGTTGGGAGGGAGTGAGAGAGAGAAAGCACAAACATGTTCAATCTCTTTATTGTGGTATTCAACACTTAATACATCTTTTGTGCCTCATCTCCTACTTCATTCCCTCCTGAGCCCCAGGCTGAAACCACACCTGTCTTATTGTTCCCTCTTATCTTTCTGCTCTTTTAGACCTCTGTGTCTTTTCTCCTTGTTCTTTCTTCATTTCTGCCTGAATGGGTTCTCTGGCTTACTTCGGATTAGCTAAAGCCTTATTCACATTTCCCTTTTTTGTGAAGCAGCATATTTGTTCCCTTCTCTGAATTCTTTAATACCTAATTGATACATATCTTATATCACTTTTTACAGTTAGCCCTTGTTTTATTCTTTTTTTTTCACATTTTTTCCTTTTTGAGGGGAGGTTATCATCCAAGTGTTCCTCATCTTTTGGCTTAACTAGTACTTTGCACAGAGAAGATAGTCAATAAATATCTGGGAAAAAATAAATTCAGTAATTAGTTGAAAATTTCTCCTGTTAATGAAAATTTGTTGAAACCAATAAAAAATGATCAGTATTTACTATGGTCTGTGAGGTATTTTCTCACAGGTGTTGGAATGGTCTGCTATAGAAGAATGGGAGAGAGGAAATATAAATAAAATGGAAAATTCCTAGAACAATTTTCTGATTTTTTTCAACTTTTCTTATACCCTCCATAGTTTATTCAAAGAAAACTTTTCTATTCTACTAAGATGAAAGTTAGATTTAAAATCCCACCCTAATCTAACTATGTAAGTACATACAGTTTAGAATATGGGGGGGAAAACAAACACTACTATTGCTTTTGTATGTCAGAGCAGAGGTTCTTTGTTCATTTTATTTCTAAAAAACATTATTCCATTTATAGTCATTGTGAAGCTACAGGAATGATCTTCCTTATGGTCTGAAGAGGACTCAGCCTTTCTTCTGAAGTATCTTAATTAACAAGCCATCTGGGTGAGAATGGCCCACGTGTGTGTGTGTGTGTGTGTGTGTGTGTGTGTGTGTGTGTGTGTGTACACCTCAGGCCATTGTTCTCTTTTTTGGTCACCTCGACTCCAGCCTTGATAAACATCCAGGAGTTCTGTTTGCAAGATGGTACCTGGGCCTATGTCAGGATAAACTCTTAAAACATTATCTCAGATAGTATTATCATAAGAAATATTGATAAGATTATCATTTTCGGGGATCATCCTACATATTACTAAAGGGTCTGAGAAAAGGAGTCCCTACAGTAGATAAGATCCTGCCTTGGGCTTATTTGGCTCTACTTGGTCCTGCAATTCTTGCATGTGCCATCAAGATATTGTACAATTTTGACGGGCAACATCACTGATTGGTACCACTCTTCTGTGTGCCCAGGCTTCTGTCCTCTGTTGGCCAGAAGAAGGAGCAAGAGACAAATGGCCATTTGTTACTGAAAGTAATGGATCAAAAGGTATATGAGGGGATGCATGCTGTGAAGTACTTCTTGGTTAATGATGCCAGAATGATGGAGGGACTCCATGATTTCCATAGCACAAGGGGTCTGAACTTGAGGCTGCCGCTTTGTAGCAGTTGTCTGTTCTGGAATTAGCTAATGAGGCTCTCTTTGTTTGAGCACTGGAAAGACTCCAAAACCCACTCAGGAGGGAAATTAACAAATGTCTTTTTTGTTACCTCCGGATAAATCTTCATGATGAAACGTGCTGCTGTTCCACCTCTTCAGTCTTCTCCCTTCTTCTTCCCCAGTGGACACTCAATTACTGTGGAGGCCTAAGTAAATAAATAAATAGTGCGGAGATTTATTTATTCTTTTTTTAAACTTTATTGTTTGTTGTTGTTGTTAAGTGTGAGGGCTAGTTACAAGTGGTTGGGAGTGAGGTTCACAGTCTTCAGGTGGTACTTTAAGTAGACCACATTCATGCAAACATTTATGAGTATTTCAACACAAGTTATTTATTTATGATCACCAGCAGCTGTTGGCATTGTCTCAACATGCAAATGTGGCAACAGTGGCAGTCACCAACTCATTTCTATTAGCATGGGCCATCTCAAAGGGTCACAGTTAATGTTTTTCTCTAATAAGTGCCTGCATGAATGTGATTTTACAAAGTAGGATAATTCTCTCCTAGGCTTTTTTCATTGATTTTACTGATTCGTGTTAATGTTGGAATTTCCAATGTATGAATTGTCAACAGGTATTTCTTGAGCATCTATCAAGTGCCATATAATATTCAGTTTACAGGGAATGCCAAGGTGTTTACTCCAGAGTCATGGTTTTCAATGAACTCAGTAGTAGGCAAAATAAACATATAAACAAATAGTTATGATCTAATATATATATGTGCCAAATTTCTAGGCACACTGTGGCACAAAGGAAGTGGTCAGCTTGGACACACTTTTATGGAATTTACTAGTAGAAAACCATGAGGAAGGGAATTTTAACAGAGGCAGTAATGTTACAGATGCATATGACAACATATGCTGTTGTAAGTAATCCAGTCTGGTGAATTTACTTTCACAAGAGGGTAAATATTGTTCATGAAACTGTTCATTTGTATATATGGTTGTGTTTATGTGTATGTGTGCACATGCTCATTTGCATGAGTGTACATGTATGTACTTGTATGTTGATATTCTGTCACTATAAAATATATTTATTTTTGGATTTAGCAGTCAAACACATTTGAAATCTATTCATGTAAGTGATGGAGATGACAGAATTCAGAAAGCAAGATTTATAGATATTTTGTATATGCAATTTTATTTTCTAAAATCTAGTATAAAGTGTATTATGCTAGTTAACCCGGAGTAGGCTTTTCAGGTGAAAACCACTGGGGTTGTGACAAAGACAGCCTTCTTCCTGGCCTACAATTTGCTCTTCTGACTCTTGGGAAGAGAAGTGTTCAGCAGTGTGTGAAACTTCAGTTCCAGAGAGATAGGAGAGACTGTGTAGGTCCAGATGCAATATTCAACTGTGTTGGCAAAGTGTGACTTCAGAAGCTACCATCTCTCACAGTGGAATGGAAAGAAATTCAGGATTTGCCTGTAACTTAGTTTTTAGTTTTGTTTTAATTTTCTCAAGAGCACAAATTTCCTGGGTGGGAAAATAGATAGAATTTAGGTAATTCAAGCAGAGGGAATAAACTTTATTAAGGCCACAGGGAAAATAGCAGTTTGAGCCACATATTTAGATGTTAATCCACAAAGTCTTTTTTTTATAGTAGGCTAGGCTCTATAATCCTGTAAATACTACCCCGCACCCCCCGCCATGGGATCACTCTGGTTATATTATAAGGCTCCTGATAATATGATCTCATTGGTAAATATCCCTGGATGCTTTTTTAGTTTTTTTCTTGCAATTCTGGGCTTATATTTTTTCATGATATTTGCTATAAATCTACTGCTAAACATAATAAAGAGGTCTAGATAAAGGAAAGTTTAAAAATTTTTGTACAACTAATGTACTTATTCTAGAGGAAATAGTGGTGAGGAGAGTTTGAGAATTTGGTGATCTTCGGGTAACATTACAGACTGTCTTATCTTTCCTCCTATTAACATGATGCTGTGAAATTTTAGGATTAGGTTTGTACTGGTGACAAAGGAGTGACAGAGCTGGCAGAGGGAGAAAGGATTAGAGAGGTTACAGGAACTGGCATGAATATTGGAGATGATGAGTTGATTTATCTACCATTGATATCGATATTCCTGGTATCTCTTCCTACTTTGTTTAAACAAAAAGAAAACTGAAGGATAGCCTGATTCTTCATACTAGAGCTCTCTATAGCAGCTACACTGTATCCCCATTTTGTAGTGGAGATTAGCAGGGGCTTTCTGTAGATAAGGATTGGAATCTGATGCCCATGGATTTTTGCTAGTACTCGTTCAGCTGCCACCCTGCCTAGGGCACCTCTAGTTTCCTATATCATGGGGCAATATGTTAATGAATAAAAAGTGCCAAATAGAAACGGGAAACAATTCAAAATACTTGAAAATGGAAAACACCTCTTTTTATTTGTTGATGGTGTTCTTTTTTTCTTCGTATACTTTTAAAAAGTATTTTATGTAAGAGTATCAGGGAGTACACTGATTAAAAGTATTTGTTAATTGGCCATTTCCAATTTGGGCCTCATATTTCAAGACCCAGTTCTGGGATCCATACGCTTCAAAATGTTCTTCTATATAATTCAGTTTACAATGATCATCCCCTCCTCTAGAGCTATAATTTCATTGACTCAGTTCCTTAAAGAGAGGCAGTACCTTATAGTAAAGAGAAAATTGAACTGCAGATCAGAAGATCCAGGTTCTAGTTCCAATATTTCCTATTTGTATTTTAGTCACACAATTTGACCCCTAGGTCTCTTTCATTATGAGTCAGAGTGGTGAGTTGCGCAGGAAAGTGTCCACTTTCCAGTGATACTGGACTGAATAGACTTAACCAAAAGAGTAATGATGGATGTCCCAAGGATGTGCAAATGGGAAAAACATTATCAGCTCACATTACAAACTGGAAATGACTCATCCCACCAAAAGAGGTTGAGGTCTTCTTGCCACAATCACAAGACCAGAATGAAGATACTTTCAGTGAAAATCCAGATGGGGGGACAGGGGAAGGAACAGGAGATTAAAGCCTTCAAATGAGTCTATTGATTAGAAGTTTTGGGAAGAAATCAATTTATAGAGTGATTAGTGTCTACTTACAGACATTATTTTGATCATGTATAGAGGAGAAGGCTAATTTATAATAAGGTTTTGAAGCAAGAAGAAGGATTCTACCGCATGCAACTAAGAAAATAAAACAATCAAGTCTGGCAATGCTACTTAGAGATTGTCACTGGACCTTTAATGGGGAGGAAATAAAGACTGATAATTTACTGGGCATCACTTACTGATCGCTTTATATTACTATGTAGAGTAAATGCTGTATGTTTTCCTTCATAGTGTGGATTCATTTGGTTTTCATTGATTCATTTGTTCATCAAATATTGATTGCACATATACTGTGTATGGGCTACTTTGCTAGCAATAGAAATACCAAAGTGAATAACCCAGACATGCTATCTAACTTTATGGAGTTTACTTTGTAGAGAGATTTTGAAATTAAACTTAGGACGCACAAATAGTGTCACATACAATATACTGATGATGTGGACATGACCTAGCTGTTAGAATCAAGATTCTGATACCCATAGAATGGAAAAAATCCAAATAAAAAACAAGGTATGCAGCATCCTTTAACAACATCTTCTTAAAGAAAACATATTGTTATCTGGGTAAATTGCATGTTAGAAAGTACAATGAAGCCCTTAGCAAACTTGAGGTGGTGGTATTAGGTAACTAATATGTGAAATGATTTGCATGGCTATTTAAATTTTATGTTGCTATTTAACATTTCACATACTTAACACTTTTTTCTGCAATTAAATGTAAAATCCTTAAGGGGAAGGGTGAGAAGGGAAAATGAGGGGGAAAGTTAACATTTCTTGATCTCCTGTACTCTAGTCAGGGTACTAAGCACTTAACCTGTGTTACTTCATTCAAATAGGAAAAGTCAGGAATCACTTCTGATGCTCTAGTCATTCCCTACAACATCTAGTATAATATTTTCCATTTGTAGGTGCTTCAAAATATTTGTGTCAATTGACTTATAATTCAAACTGCTTCTAAAAGAGTAAATGTGATCTTCCCCAACAGACTCATGCCCTTCCTTATTAGGCATGATAATTCTTGCCACTTCACCTTCCCAAAGAAGCAGGACAAAGGTGTGGTCATTTTTATACTAAAATATTTTGTGTTGTTGCTCACTTATTTCTCAGAGCCTTTGTGGAGGTAAAGACAAGTACAGTCCCCATTTATTCTTTATCCTTTGAGTTCTAGGCTGAAAGCTGTCAATGTCTGTAACTTCTCCCTTTGGAGAGAGCAACTTGCCAATGGGATATGATACAGCCCCTTCTAGAGTGAGGTTTCCTAAAAGGGGCACATTCAGCTTTTGGTTTGTTGGATTGCTACCTGCAGAAAGATCAGGCCACTTCCCAAGGGAATGTCTCAACTTTTGGAAAATCAAATTTAGGATTTCACTTTCAGTGAAAATAACTACACTTTTTCTTTATTTAAAAAGTGTAGGAAGAGCAAGACCAATTCAAACACATATACAGGTTCTTTAGAATGGAAATAAAATATTATAGAAAATACGTATGAGACATGTTAAGTGAGAAAGGCGAAGCAAAATTATTTATGAGCAACATGCTCCAAGTCAGTAAAGACCTTACGCCAGGGTTATCTCCTTTCTGTACAATACAGTGATTTTTTTTTTTTTTTGAGGACTGAAAAGTCCTGGGGAAAGGAGAGCCACCCAAAATGTGGCAAAGTGATTGAAAAGGTAGGCATACTTTATGTAACCATGGGAAGAAATGGCCAATTCTTCCCCACCATATTCATTTTCTCTTTTACTTTTAACAAATCCTCAATATTATTTATAGTCACAGCACACCCAGCTTTAAAACAAAACAATAAAAGATATCCCAACCTCCCTAGCAGCTAAGTGGGCAAGTAACTTAAAGTTTGACACATGACATACAAGTGTTCACTGGTATATACAGTTCAACTGCTTAAAGGAACCTGACTTTGGTCCAAGGGACACTCCTTGCCTTTCTTGCTGCCTGGATATGATGCCTGGAACTTCAGCATCCATATTGGATCATAAAGGAAATTTCAGGGTGGAAATCATGTATTGGGTAGAAGTGTCTGGGTCTCACATGACTTTGTGGAAAACCCTAAACTATCTAATCCTGGATTTCTTAATGTAAGAGAATAAATCTTTGTAGTGTTTATACTGACATTTTTTGTGTCACTGTTATTCATACTGAACACCATTCCTAATTACTATGTATGTAAGCTTTGCTCAGGTTTTAATCAATTGTTTTCCCTCCAACAGGAAAGAGCTTAAGTCTGAGCTGCCTCTGGACTCTAAGAATATTCCAAGCTTCCAAAAATATGTTTCCAGTTGCTCAGACTGTCTGTTTAGCCTTGTTTAGCCAAACCACTTCTTAGCTCCAAGTAGCAAAGAAATAACTTACATTTACCTTAGCCTTGGGTTCTCCTTTTACAAGTAATTGACACAGGTTGTACCAGTTGAATAGGCATTGCTCAAAGATCTTTTAAGGCTTTTTTTTTTTTTTAACATTTATTTATTTGTGACAAGGAGAAAGGGGTGGGGGGAGAGAAGAGGAGAGGGGAGGGGGAGAGGGAGGAGGAGGGGAAGGGGGAGACAGAAAGAGGGAGACGCAGAATCTGAAGCAGGCTCCAGGCTCTGAGCTGTCAGCACAGAGCCTGATGTGGGGCTCAAACTCATGAAATGGTGAAATCATGACCTGAGCTAAAGTCAGATGCTTAACCAACCCAGGCACCTCACTCAAAGATCTGTTAAAACCTCGTGTTCCCAAATCCTAAAAGAGACTAACCAACTGACTGACTGATGGCTGATTCACCAACCAATGCTCACACATACTCACTTATTTCAACCAATACGTTGGTCACCTTTTACCCACCAAGAGCTAGTAGGTTCACAGCATTTAAAGATGACTCAGAAACAGTTCCAAGTCAAACTTTCATTGCAGTCTAGCATAAAGTACACTAAACCAGAGTTGAAATATATGCGGGGGCGGGGGGAGGGAGGGCAGTAGCTGGTGGTGCCTCTACCACAGTACAGTATAGTTCACCTAGCATTAGATTTAGTTGAATTAATTCTTTTCTGCTAATGCTTTTAAGACCGTCAGATAGATAGATAGATAGATAAGATAGACAGTTAGATATGCTGAAAGACCCATGCTCTATTTTCTGTTAGCAAATTGTGCCCAATTATCTATTATCAAAGATATCGACTGCTGTCATTAAAAACTTTAGAAGACAGTAAGTCCTCCAAAAATGCCAGACTTGAAATCTGATAGAGAACAGAGTAAGCAGATAAGAGATGCCTTAAGTCAGTTCACCTCTGTGACAGTTCTACTGAGACAGAACACACATGTATACATATACACTCACACACAAAGTGTTTGAAATAAGAATTTCTTTAGGGGCGCCTGGGTGGCGCAGTCGGTTAAGCGTCTGACTTCAGCCAGGTCACGATCTCGCGGTCCGTGAGTTCGAGCCCCGCGTCAGGCTCTGGGCTGATGGCTCAGAGCCTGGAGCCTGTTTCCGATTCTGTGTCTCTCTCTCTCTCTGCCCCTCCCCCGTTCATGCTCTGTCTCTCTCTGTCCCAAAAATAAATAAACGTAGAAGAAAAAAAAATTAAAAAAAAAAAAAAGAATTTCCTTCAAGGAGAAACACAAGGGGAACAGAAGCCCCAAGGTTTGTTATGGGCTTTAGAAGAGCTTACTATTCACATATTTATAAATGTAAACAAAGCCCAATTAGTCTTTAGTTCAAGGAAGAGAGACACAAGAGAGGAAATGGTCATGGATGGCCTTCATGATTTTTTTTTTTTCTTCTTCATCTGAAACATAGAAACTCATTTTCAGTATTGGATTTTGGTTGAATTGTTCTTGTACTCAGAGTCTGACTCTGCAGAAGTCATTATCAAACCTTTGGAAGTAACATTTTTTCTACCTCTGAATATAGATCCCTTTTTCCCCTCCTTGTTTTTCCCTCCCCTCTTATTACACTGATTGCATGCAAAATTAATTATCAGTCCTGTCACATCTTGCACTGCTAACAGTGGTCAGTATTGAATTATGGGGAAAGCGAACACAATTTTCAGCAGCCTAATTGCTTCTCCTGTACCCAGCGAAACGTTACATTAAATACCCACAGCAAGCAGATTGTATTCGATTTCCATAACAAACTGGTGGGATTTCATTACCGGAATCCCTAGCATCTACTCACATGACTCTTTCCTAACTGCTCTCTCAGCCTCGTCTTGCATGAAGCAAATTCCTTTCCACAGCTGCAGCTGCCCAGTGAGGTATTGATATATCATGTGTCAAGCAGTCCATAAGAGTGAAGTGGATGTATTAAAATGAGACTAGTTCTCTTTTGGAAGATGACTGACTGAATCCCACAGTGCCTCACTCTATTCTAAACAATTAAGAGTACAGTGACAAAGGATCCCCGGGGCTGTCACTGTGTTGTACCTAAAGATTACTAGAGATTTGCCCATAGTGACAGATGACTAATGCTTTCCATAGACATTGATAGAAAGCTTCTACCATCCCATTTTATAATAACGCAGAGATCAAGTAGAAGGGAAGATGAAATGTAAACAAATAATCATAATGCACTGTTTAATGTATACTGATAGATGTATCTTCAGGGTACCTTGGTAACTGAGAAGATACTCGAGTTGCATAAAAATACTGAGATATTTACCGAAATCTTAAAAGAAAAATTAAATTAACACTTGAGTTGGCTGAGGAAGGTTGAGTAGGAGCTCATTAAGCAGACATAGTGAAGTAAGGCATTTTAGAAAAAAAATACTACTAATAACCAGTATTTACTGAGAGGTTTGTTTCATCCTGGCTTGAAGCAAATTATATATATATTAAACATTTGATCCCCGTAACAACCCTATGAGATATTATCCACATCTTTTAAATGAGGAAAATGAGGCATTGGGAGATTAGGAAACTACCTCAACTGTGATGACTAATTTCATATGTTAGCTGGTCACAGGGTACCCAAATTAAACCTTGTGTCTGGGTGTGTTTTTAAGGGTGTTTCTGGATGAGATTAGTATTTACATCAGTAAAAAAATAAAGGAGGTTGCCCTTCCTAATGTGGATGGGCATCATCGAGTCCATTGAGGGCTTGAATAGAACAAAAGCAGAGGAAGTGAGAATTTTCCCCTTTCTGGTTCTCAGGATTTTGGACTTCGACTGAATCACACTACTGGTTGTCCTGGATCTCCAGATGACAAATGGCAGATCATTAGAGTTCTCAGTCTCCATGATCATGTGATCCAGTTTCTTATAATATGTACTTGATTCTGTGGAGAACATTCACTAATACAGATTTTGGAACCAAGAATGGTTCTAGAGGAACCGACTTTTAAGGATGAGTTTTTTTAATTGGTTCTGAGGTTTCTGGAATTGGCTCTCTCATCTGATTAAAGATGATAATGTCTTTATTTCTAGTTGAAAAGAGATCACTAATTGTGGTGTGAAATGTTTACAGAGATACCCAAAATGTATGCCTTGGACACTCCTAACCAACCAGTTATAAGGTCCTAACAAAGAGCTAGGTAACTCTCTATGATGCTTTCAAACATTTTTTTTAGAAAACTAAAGAATGTAATGGCATTGATTGATTTTTACATAGCTAATAAGTAACAGAGCAAGAATCCAGACCCAGCACTGTGAAGAAGTCACAGATCATCACAGAAGACAAGTCTAAATAATTAAGGGTCCTATTTGTTATGTTGGAGTTAATCTATAGGCAGTGGAGAGCCAAAGAAAAGAAGCAACAAGGTCAGATTTGCATTTTAGAAATATTATTGTGTATGCCTACATACGCAATAATATTGGTTAGAAAGAAGAAAGAATTGGTTAGAAAGAAGCCAGAACTAGAAGTTGGGAGATCCAGACTTTACATTAGTCGAGGCCAGGGCTGATGGTCGAGGGGCTGAGCCATGTGAGCAGCATCTGGGGTGTGAAGAGAGGATAAAAACATGAGAGATATTTAAGGGATGCATTTGACACAACTTGGCAACAAATCAAAGTGATAGTTGTGGGATTAGAATCAGTTAATCTACTGTTTTGACCTCCTTTCCCTATCCCCAAACCCACTAGGTATCTTGAAATAAGAAGCAAGGGGAAAAGGTTGAAAAAAGGGAGAAAGGTTGAAAGAGAACAGGCTTGAGAGGGAGAATTAAGAAATTGGAGTGTCCCGAGGAACTTAGTAAACCTGAGAAATGGCTGCAAATTGTTCATATATTCCATGGCATCTGCATAGATCAGCCATTGAAATTCATAAACCAGTTTAGAGAGCACAGTTTAGAGCATTTACTTTTTGAATAGTCTAACTCCCTTGTTTTGTGGATGAGGAATGCGGTCTCTAGATAGATTGAAGTCGCTTGTCTCAGATCACTTAGCTAGGTTGTTACAGAACCAAATGTATGCCTCCCATTTCCATTTGTTTTGGATCATGACACCCTCAAGTAGTAGCCTATTCCCTCCTCCCTGGGAGATAATCCTTAACACTAAGTCTTGGCCTAATATGCCAAGACACATCTTGTAGGGAACACTATAGTGTTCAGATACCTCTTCATCTCAGCCCCAGGATCTACATACTCAGCTGCTGGGAGTGTTGATTGCTGACTGCTCTCACTTCAGTACCTCTCTGCTGAAGGACATTACCTGCCTTACAGTAGGTTATACTAAAATGAAACACACACACACACACACACACACACACACACACACACAAATACTGTAGAGGATATTTGTTGCCAAGAGGGAGTTGGGAGAGAGCTGTGCTTGTAAGATAAATTCATAAAGGTAGAATTACTGGTTCAATGATATCATGAATTTTTACATGTTTTGTACATATTCCCAGAAGGCTTTTCAAAAGTGGACATCAATACACACATAGTAATATTCAGTAGTATTAATTTCACCACTGTCCCCATTTTTTTAGTAGCTAATTCATTTTGCATCTCCAGATTCCACTAAGATTCAGGAGAGGATTTAAAGAAGTATACCAAGCTTTGAAGCGTATGAGGTACTTTTTAAAGAGATTATATCTTCTGCAGTCAATGACATACATTAAGAATAGAGAAGATGCTCAAAACTGACCAGTATCAGAAACCCATATTCAAGTCTCATATTTTTTCACTTGAAATGTGCCTCATTAAAGGCAATAATTTTCCCCTTCACTCACTGATGAGTCTTGTTCTAATTAGACTGTGACTAAAACCAAGTGTGATTGAGGACAGGATGCCCGAAGAAGCCCATTAAGTAAACCATGGGATGGTCAGAGGCACTTTAGTCAGCCTACCCTTCACTAAGTGCAGAATCCAAAAGTAACATCAACAAGGTTGTCTGGAACCTGAGGGCTGAGTATTATAAAAACACTAAGACTTGATCATGTCATTTAAAATTTTGAATTCAGAGAATGTGGCTGAATAGCAGCAACACAAGAGAGATTTAAGATGTGCCTGGTGAAATTACACTCTCTTGGTTCAGGAAGAAAAAGAAAAAGAAATCCTTATTGGTTTATTTTGCTAATCAAAGCTGTCAATTTCTACTGTTTACTTCAGTTTTTAACATTGGAGATTGTTTTGTAGTCTCTGGTAAAGTTTTTGAAGATTAATTTTGTGGATAATAAGATAATGTTTCTATTTACCTGTAATACTTCTTACCATAAGATTCTTTGTGATGTTGAAATCCAAAACTGCCCAAAGAAATTAACTATGAATTATTAACTGTACCTGTATTGAACACTTTCCTTACTGCACATCCCCTTTTGGGGGACCATCTTGAAGTAGTAACAGAATTTGTGCCTTACTACGTGATGTTTTCCTCAGTATTACACAGAATACAGGAATCATAAAAATTAATCAAATCAAGAAATATTTATTCTTCTATTGTTTTTCAGTTGCTTTTACAGGTTTTTGATACCAAACACAGCCATAATTGTTGCTCTCAGAGAGCTCCCAATCTACTGAGGAAGCAAGTACCATATATGTGAAAAGATAAATGTCTTTAAAAAGTATGTTTTAATCATGAGTATCTATTTTAATAATTTGTGAGGCTTTTAAAATTTATCCACAGAAATTCTAAATATTAGTTCTTACATAGAACCTACTCATTTGTATTTTCTAAAAGCTCTACAGGCGATTTACATGTGAACCTCCAAAAAAGGAATTACTGTCTTACAAATTCATGGGAGGCAAGGCCTACTTCTACCTGGAGTTGACCCTGGAGGTATTTACAAAGTTAGCATTGTGTGATCTGGGTTTTGAAGAGTGGATAGAATTTGGGTAAGCCAAGTGAAAATGGGGATTTTATGGTTCAAAATTAAATGATTTCAAGAAATAGAGAAACAAGCATAGAGAGTGACCAGAGAATGATGTATTTGGCTGGCAATTGCTATTGTTTATAAACTACCCAGTTATGATATTTCTGTTATAGAAGCCCTAATAGACTAGGACACTGACCCATTCATATTGGGGGTAGAACTGATTATTTTGCCACTGGAAAGTGCTTCTAGACTCATAAGCATAAGGGTTATAGGATGGTGGTTAGGAATAAAGCTTTAATATAGCAAGAACTGGGAATTTCTAAAGAACTTTGAGTTTGAAAAGTTGAATGCAATACGGTTACTTGGGTTAGAGAATTTTGAATGTTAAGGATTAATCTTTTTGGCAACGCGATACCATAAAGGTATTTTGAGCAGAGAAGTGACCTCATGGGAAAATCGTTAAGGACATGAGCAAGGAGAGATGAGGACAGAAGCTAATTAGGATACTACTGCTGTGGTGTTGTGAAGACTTGTACTAAGGTGGTGGCGTTGGAATGCATAAAAGATTACAGCATTTTAAATGTGTATTTATTTTGAGAGAGAGAATCCCAAGCAGGCTGTGTGGAGCCCAACGCAGGGCTCAATCCTACAAACCATGAGATCATGACCTGAGCTGAAATCAAGAGTCAGACACTTAACTAACTAAGCCACCCAGGCACCCCCCAAGATCACAACATTTTAAAGGAATGATCTCCCCAATAGGGAAGCTTACTGGACTTTGGAAGAAAGAGAGAATTCATTCCTGAATGAACAGAACACTGGCAGTGCCATTTCCCAAGCTAGATCATCGATTTAGTGGGAACAAGGTTGGGGTGGGGAAGAGAAAATCAGGGCTTTTTCTGATACTTAGATGATAGAGAAGCAGTCAAGCAGACATACCTGGAAGGCAGTTGGACATGTAGGACTGGAGTCCAAGACCATGAAAAGAGGAAAAGGAAGAGATTTTTGAGGGTTTTCCCATGGAGGAAATAGTTGAAGTCTTGAAAATGTATGGAATTTGAAGGGAATGGGATATAGGTAGAGACGAGAATCAATTTAGGAGGTGGTAGGAGGAAGGAAGATAAAAAAGTGACTGAAGAAAGGAGCAGAAAAACAGAACCTGCAGGAAAGAGAGCATTTCAGGAGCCAAAGAGTGATTGGTTCTATCAAATACTACAGAGAAATCAATAAAACAAGGAATGTCAGGACTAAGTTCCTTCACCGTGTAATGGTATTATTATGGTATTATTAATTACCATTACCATTATGGTAATGGTATTATTATGAGGTAGTTCTGAGGATTAAAAGAGATTGTGTATATTAAGCATTTAGCATGAGAAAAGAATTCAGCCAACAATATCTGCTATTCTAAATATTATCATTACTCATCATCTCCCAACCATGAGTGCTTTTCTAGTTACTCATTTGAATATGATGTAACTCTCACTTTCAAAAAGATCAATATGAAGAGAAAGATGTAAGCAGGTAAATACTGTTTTATGGTATTGGTTCTAGCAAAAAATGCATATACAGTAGAAAGAGGCTCTAAAATGGAAAAGTGAACACCTTAAGAGTCCTTTGTCAGATACAAATGATAAGATTAGCCTTATATATTAAATTTCACTCTTGGACTTGTAAAATTTGCTGAGCCAGTTCATGGAGCCTTAAATCTGTGTAATTAGTATGTTCTTTCATTCAAACCTGGAGGGACAAACTCTTGAGAGAGAACAGCCAACATTCAGCATCTTCTGTCTCTCCTCTGTGTACAGACTTCTTGTGTACTTTCTCTACCATAAATAAATCAGAATGGCTTTGGACAATGGATGTTTTTGGTAGCCTGAACAGTGGTCGATCTTTAGACCCAATTTACAAATTAGGAAAAGAGATGAATGATTTATAGTATGTCAAAAATAGGATTTGGCTGAGTCCAACAGCTTTCTTAGTGCTACTCTTTGCTCTTCAAGGAATGGATCATTTTGCCCTTGGCTGAATCAGGTTTTTTCAAACCTTTCTACTCAAAAAATGGTACTCTGATCAGTAGCATGGACATCACTTGGGTACTTGTTTCAAATGCAGAGTCTCAACCCTACTCCAGATCTACTGGATCAGAAAATGCATTTTGGCAAGAGCTTTAGGGGAACTGTGTGTAGGTTTAGAGGAACTTGACTAGAATACTATCTGAGGAGATGAGGAATTTGACCACATTCCTCATATTGCCCCAATGGGTGACGGCAGAGCATCATGAAGGAATCTTGGGTTATGGTTTAGCGCACAGTCCATGCAGTGGAGACCACAATTAAAACAAGGTAACACTGTTCTTCTTATCTGAGTTGTGTTACACTGGTTAACACAAGTGAATATTTCTGATTGCAATAGACTAGATGTTTATGTACCCCCCCCCAAAAAAATTTCACATGTTGAGCTCTTAACCCCAACATAACAGTATTAGGAGGTGGGGCTTTGGGGATATAATTAGGTCATGAGAGTAGAACCCTTGAGAATGTGTTTAGTGCTTTATAAAAGTTACCTAAGAGAGCTCTCTTGCCCCTTCTTCCATGTGAGATTACAGCAAAAAGATGATGATAACATGGATTCTGCCTCTGCCTTGATCTTGGACTTCCCAGCCTTCAGACTGTGAAAGATTAATTGTTATAGTTTATAAGCTACCCAGTCTATGGTATTTCTGTTATAGAAGCCCTAACAGACTAAGACACTGACCCATTCATATTGTATATTATATATTATATATGTCATATTATTATATTATTAACAGACTAAGATTAGTATATATATCATACATAACAGACTAAGATTAATATATATATCATATTACATATTATATATTATATATATCATATTATATATTATATATTATTAACAGAATAAGACACTGACCCATTCATACTGATTATTTTGCCACTGGAAGGTACTTCTAGACTCATAAGCAAGTAAAACCTGGGAGAGTCTTTCCAAAATCAGAAGTTTTGGCAAAGGGCTTCATAGCTGGTTTACATAAAATTTGCTGTCACCTGAAACTGCATGACTTTAGGCATTTTTTTAACCTCTTGAACCTTTAAGTTTTATCATCCACAGAATGTAGATAATTGTAATACCTGTATCTTAGGTTTGAAAGGAAATTAAATGAGCGAGGATATATATGTCTGAGACCTATTTAGGGCTCAATAAATACTTCCCTATTATTTAGTTTATTATTATTTCATTGTAATTGAGTATTACCGAATCTCTGATACAAGAATACTGAAATAATAGATTTCTAAATACTTTGGATGAAATTCAATAAATTTATGTTAAGCGATATCGACAAATACCATGATATTAGAAAACTTAGTGGCACTTAGGTATCTGTTTCCTTAGTTTCTATTCTGTGGCCAGTAGAACTATTCATTCTTTTTGTGCCTGCTAAAATTGAGGCAAAATTCTCCCCTCTTTCTCAGGGAAATGCTATCCGTTCACTATTCCTACTCTGTGCCGGTGCCTTTTCCAGCTGTAGGAGCAGGTTGGAGCAGATGAACACAGCAGTATATGAACACGTGTTTACCCTCCTTTGCCACAATTCATCTTACTTTACATTTCCTGGGAATGCAGTTTAGGATGGAAATGCCTTTATTCCATTTATATTTACTCAATTATTCGGCTTATTTTCTGTTTTTACAGTCTAATTAGACCCAGCACATCAACTTAGTGGAAGGCGTGACAGCTGTAGAAACTTATGTTCATTGGCTTTCAGAGAAAAAGGACAAGCTGGCAGAGTGTCTTCCCATTTTGTGACTACATGCAATTGAGCATAAGCATGAATTGTATTCTGGCCCTAATATTAAATTCTGCTGCTGAGCTACCATCATCAAAATGATATAAATGACTGTAACCTTACATATTTTCCAGGAAGACACAAGTGATTGCTTCTAACAGAATGCCAATTCACTTTCTCATTCAGAATATTTAATTCTGAACTATTGGCCTATTACCTAGTAGCTATCATTTCTGACATTTCTTGACTCCCTCAATGAGATTGGAAGAAACTCTTAATTTGTTTAATTTAAAATGTTATTTTTTTTGTATTCTAGAAACCATGAAAGAAATCCTTAAGCCCTTAGCACAAATATTCTTCTTACATTGTAGAATATGAGAGTATTGCTTATTTCATTGTCTGTATTTATTTATATTCTTCATCCACGACTCTTGTAAGTCTATTCTCCATACTCTTGGAAGGCTCTGACAGGAGACTCTCTGCCTCATCAGCAGACGCTCACACATACATGCCTCACTCCCATCATGACCTCTGTTCATTTATTAAAGATAAGGATTGCTTTTGGTTCACTTGCTCCCCCACCAGCAGTGATTTCATTCCTACCAGGTGCAAAGCTGGGGATATTGCAGATGTTGCATTCCCCACATGGGTGAGCCACTGGTAATGATTGAAAATTCAAAAGGCTATCAAAGAACCACATTATTGTTCCCTTACAGGGAATCTTAAAAATATATTGTCTAAATTATTTCTTCTAGGGCTTATATAAGTTCCATTTTTAAGTTATCAATGTGGTATCTTTTCGTAGGTTCGTAGAAAAAAGTGAAAGGAGAAAATGCTTTACTACTGACTCAATGTATATACCAGTTTGGAATTTCACTGTATATTCCTCTTCCAAAATTGGATAAAAATACACGGGATAATAGGGCATCTGGGTGGCTCAGTCAGTTAGGCATCCGACTTTGGATCAAGGCACGATCTCACGGTTCATGAGTTCAAGCCCTGCATTGGGCTCTCTGCTATCAGCCAGACTTCTGATCCTGTTTCCCTTTCTCTGCCCTCCCCCCCACCCACATGAGCTCATGTGCTCTCGCTCTCTCAGAAATAAACGTTAAAAAAAATTGTTTAAATACATGGGATGAACTACTAAGTCAGGTAAACCTTCACATCCTAAATTGCTCCTCTCTGAAGCCTCTACAGATTCCGTCTGCTTTCTAGGTGGATGTGAACACGCTTCTTTTTTCTCAACTGTGTTCTGTATCCATCCAGTTTTACAGGCACAGCATCCATAAACAACACAGCTGTTATACACTAAAGTACTGCTTAACGGCTCAGGCTTCCAAGTGACTGTCCTGAATTGAAATTCCAGCTCTGCCATTTTTCCAACTCTGTAGACTTGCACTGGTAACTGAGCCTCTTTGACCCAGAGTTTCTTTATCTATATAGAACAGGGAGAATAATAATTCATTGGCTCTTTGTGAAGATTAAATGAAACGTAGTTATCAAGTTGGTGTGAAGCACCAAGTATAAGACTAACCCTACAGAGTTATGAAGTAGTTATTTTCATTACTTATTAGCTTACGTATCTGACTACTGAGGGTACATTATAGACTTTTAGAGGACAAGACTTAGATTGTATTTCATTTTCATGTCTCTGAAACATAATACAGTGCTCTGCATTTAGTAGTTTAAATTTTTTAGCGTTTATTCATTTTTTTGATAGAGACAGAGCGTGAGTGGGGGAGGGGCAGAGAGAGAGGGAGACACAGAATCCGAAGCAGGCTCCAGGCTCTGAGCTGTCAGCACAGAGCCCAATGCGGGGCTCAAACCCACAAACTGCGAGATCATGACCTGAGCCTAAGTCGGACGCTTAACTGGCTGAGCCACCCAGGCGTCCCTGCATTTAGTAGCTTAATGAATAGGGAGTGAATAAATGTATGAATGAGTAAATAATAATTTCCAGTCTATAATTTGTCAAACAATTTCCAGATATATTTTTTTTTCCACCTTAGAGAGTTTTCTGTAAAATGGTTTCAGTCAGTGCTGGGGCGCCTGGGTGGCTCAGTCGGTTAAGCGTCCCAGTCTTGATTTAGGCTCAGGATGTGATCTCATGGTTCATGAGTTTGAAGCCTGAGTCGGGCTCCACACTGATGGTGCAGAACCTGCTTGGGACTCTCTCTCCCTTTCTCTCTGCCTGTTTCTCAAAATCAATAAATATACATAAAATAGCCTTAGTGCTAATGCTGTAGGAGCCAAAACTAGATCCACAAGGCAGCTGGGGCCTGAACTCTCCTCAAAGTATCTCTGGAGGGTGGCATGGATCTCAGTCGTATTCTTTCATTCATTGGTTTATGCCTTGTCATTTTTTTCACCATGAAGTAGCCCACATGCTTAATTTTCTAATGCTCATTACGGTTTAAGTTTCTTCCTTTTCATAAGAAAAGGAAAAAAAAATATGGCAAACCTCTATGCAAACTCACATTCTGTCACATCTTTAGTTCAGAAGAGTCATTATTCTGCATGTAAATAGGCTGCAAATATTGCAGTGTTCAACAGAACTAAAATATGACATTGACTCTTATATCCATTACTTATTTGTGGCAGAAGTTATCATTCACCCAGTTTTATTTCTTTATGCCTCACTGTTTGTTTGTGAACTGGCCCCTGGGCTTGAGAGTTTGCACCTCCAAGCTTGCTTAGCACCATTAGCCCTGATAATACCTCTTCCTTCCATGGTTTCCAGATTACTCAGATAGAGTGATATTTCTGTACCAATCATGTTTAATAAATAATGAAATTTATGCAAAGTGATAGTAAGATTAATAGGTTGGCCTGGCCAATTATCAGACCGTCAAATCCTTACAGGTAGCTTGCCGATTGGAGAGGCTAGAGGAGAAATAGGAAGAATGACAGCTTTGGCTGAATTCTATACACACATGAAAGATGAAATTATGACACATGGGTTAGTTATCAAGCACCTATTCTTTGGTAGCCATAACCATGTAGCTGTAAGAAGGTAAGTGTTTTAGTTTTCAAAATGGCAGTTTATGACTTTTCATACCCTCTTCCTGAGGTAGGTTTCTGGCCAGTTGCATAGTGATGGAAAGGTCTCACTAAGAGTTACAAAATGCCTGTGGCAGTTCTGGGAAGAGATTCTTTAGACCACCAGACTATGCCACTTCAGGAATATTATCAGTTACCAACTGCCTGGAGCAGGGTGTGAAGCAGACATTTTTATTATCCTGGACCATTGATTTGCTTCCTGGTGCACCACAACTCATCTTCCCTTTGGTTTAATTGGGATCCTTAGCTGTTGAGTTCTACCCTGGTTCGTTCCAGCCCCACTGCAACAACACAAAACAAAACAAAACAAAATAGGAATCAACGTCTAAGGCATCTGTCTTAGAATAGGTTGAAAAATGATAACTTAGTTGCTTACTACATTTATAGATTTGATAATCTGTCATTAAATAGCACAACCTTTATTCAGCCTGTGTCAATTCAGTCAGAGATAATAAACAGATATCAGATAGAACTGGGTCACATGCTGATCTTACTAACTATTGGCTTTGTGACCGTGGGTATGGTTATTAACCTCACTGAACATCAGTTCCTTCATTACTTAAAGTTTGAGCAATAGTAACTAACATCAGGTTGTTAGAGAATTGAATGAGGTACCATATATAAAGCTTCCAGAAAGGAGGCTGACAGGTAGGAGATGGTGGCTGAAAAGAATATTTATGTTTTTTTGATAGTGTATGGGGACAGTTTTCAATACAGGAAGTGTCTGTACTTAAAGAATCTTAATAGTAGCATTTTGAAATTCTATTGTAGAATTTTAAAAATTTGAGGAGTTGGATTTTGTTCTTCTTATAATATTGGAAAAAAAAGACTAAAAAGCAAAAAAAAAAAAGTAGGTTGGTTTCCTTTTAATAGACCTATTAACAGAGAAGAAAGCAGGACTAAGCTTTCTTGGGAATGCAAAATAATAAGCAGTTCATAAGCAAATGCTTCAAATAGGATGGCATGTTTTCCCCCCATAAGACGACAGTTTAGAGGTTTTAAAAAGTAGTTGAGTCTCAACTTTGGGGAGAAGTAGAAATAGTATCTTATTCTTATAAAATCAATGAAGAATGGTGGGCTGAATTTACATGATTCTCTTTTTAAATGCTACACTTGTGTGACAGAGAGAATTTTGACCCTCAGAGTCTGACTCTGAGGATTTGGGCTAGGTACAAGTGAAAAGCTGTGTTTTTTTCTTATACAGCTGCTATGATATTTTTGGAAGTATCCACTTCCTTTCTAATATGTCAATTCTGTGAGTCTTAGGAGTATCTATATCTTTAGATGATATCTGTATTCAATCAATTTCAAGATTCTTCTGATTGGGTTTTGCTGGAGGTTCAGAGAGTGAGGGCTTTGACTTGGTTCAGGTCCTTTGCAGGCCAGACCTAATTTGTAAAGGAGAAGACAGGTACTAGAAGTGAGGAGGAGAACTACGTTCTGCAGCCTTTGAAACAGGCTGCAATAACACCATGGGAGGGTCAAGCCGTCTGCTTAGAGAATGCCAGTAGTAACAAGGCAGGTTCCTGAGATTGAGGGCACACAGGGAAGAGTAATTCAAAAATCTGGAGTATTCACCTGAAGAAGGGAGACTTTCCAGGAAAAAAGCTATTAATCATGTCTTATAAGACCTCAAGAAAACTAACTGGTGGAAGTTGTAGCATTTCCAAGAATCAATTAGATACTGAATGATCTCTTCTAGGAGAGTGAGTCCCCCACAAATGGAGGTATTGAAGAAAAAGGAAAGGCAAACACTTTTCATAGTTACTAAAGGAATTCATCCATCAGATTCATTTTGATGTTGATAACTACTAAGTTCTCTTCTGTCTTAGAGATTTAATGACTGTTCAAATTAGATCCATTTTTTAAAAAACATATTTCCATTGGATAGTTCTCTAATTTACCAATACAGTCTTTCTTCCTTGGATTTTATGAGAAATGATAGAAATCCAGAGCATTCAGACAGAGGTGATGGCTAATTAACATATTACTGTCAGAGAAATATCCCCCGATTACTTTTTTAAATGATCAAAACTGTATTGGGGGTTTTATTTATTTTAGCATCACTCTGATCTCTTCTACTTTGTTAGAGAAGGGCAAAGAGGGAGAAAGCAGGAGAGAAAGGGAGATCATATTCAATTTCCCTAAGAAAGGAAGAAAAAACAATAAATTGAATTTTTAAAAAATAAATGGAACACTATATGTTGGTTGTTATGGTCACTTATAATTCTCTTCTTCCCTTACCTGACTTCCTGCGACTCTGAAACATCTCCCGCAAGAGTATCATCACACAACTGCTAGAAATCCTAGTATGTTGCAAATTTACCACCCTTCCTTCCTAGTATTCCAGCTTGGAGAATTTGCAGAGCTCCGGTTAATTAATGTTGAACCTTTTAGGGTATCTATGAATCTTGGCAGGGGCAGTAGGGGACTAGAATTTAATTAAAGGCACAAGCTATGTGGGGGATTGTGGAGTCTCAGATTCCAGGAGGGAGATTGGCATTGTATGGAGGCTGCTGGTGGGAGGTAAGCAGGGTGGCAGTGTGCAAGGACTGAAGGAAGATGATATCAAAAAACCTAAACAAGGAAGAAGAAACACAGAGATTGGCACGATCCAGCTGAGTTTTGTCAAAAACACTGTCTAGAGAAGGGGTGTGTGTGTGTGTGTGTGTGTGGCCCATGCACACTGGCATGAAGGTAGCAACCCTTTCCCCTGATAGAAATTTGATGATGGCAGCAACAAAACCTAAACAGAGAATAATTAAAGAGCAAGGGAGTAGCTAATGAAATGAAAATAACTTTAAAAGGATGAAAAGAAATTGTTGTTAACACACCATGTGGTTAACCTATGAACCTAGCTGCTGTGGAAACATAATAACACAGAGCCAGCTCCTGCAATGCAAATAAGCCCCTTCCTGGGCGGAAAGCGGGCTCTTTGGAAAAAGATTAACTTTTCTGTCCATGGGGGCATGATTTAACTCACTGGAAGGATAATTTGACAAATGGCGCTATTGTGGTGCAAGTGAACGCTGCTGGTTTCTATTAGAAGGGCATGTGCTACAAAACCATGAAGAAAAACATTCTTGCAGTTTTTAACCCCCTCAGCATAAGGACAGCTTTGAGCCTGCTCATTTTCGAGAGTTCCATAAGTGAAAAAGAAAACTCTAAAGTCTGGTAACCTGTGACTCACACAGCCAAGTGAGCGTGTTTCAGAAAACATTTCTCCAAGGGGGACTGCCTTTTGGCTTAGCCCACACTGGGTTTTGGGATCTTGACTGTTCCTGTCATTTTGGTCCACCTGGTTCAAGTTAAAAATAAAGAGTTTCTTCTACTTGGAAATGGGGCTAGTCGGGAGTATGATATTGAGGTTTGATGGGCATTTCCATACCAAATTACACTTAACATAGTGTGTTGCTGATACAAATTCATATCTCTTCACCAAGGAACCTGTAAGCATCTCAGCCCAGGTTGGGCTGAGGGAATGTTTCAAAGTTCTGACTGTGTTGGGATTCCTGTTCCCTTATCTCCTTATTTTTGGTGTCATCCACCTTAGCCCCAGGCCATTTTGCAGGAAAGTATTCCTCCCATAAATAAAATTAGACCAGAATCTCCATCTCTCTGCTTGCATTTACTGCTCAGTATTCAAGCCTTATGTTCAAAGTTCTTAATATTTGTATCTGTTGCTATTGTGATTCTTAATATAACCTTGCATAGATGTGTTTAGATCTTGAGATGCTTCAGTTTAAAGAGGGTAACTCTTTTTTTGGTACATGCTCTGCATACTAACGCTGCTAGAGATGCCTGCCTCCTCTAGATAGCAGAGATAGGAGAGGGTTTTTATACCATCCCGGCTTTTGCCAATGAAAGGAGAACCTTTTTATAATGTTCTCACTCTAAGGTACCCTGTAGTGTGTTGAAGTCATCCATTCACTCAGGCATTTATTTACTGAGTGCCTCCTATGTTTCAGGAAGTGCTCTGTAGGGAACAAGGGAGACAAGGTCCTTGTGTCCATGTATACCATATGCTAATGAGAAGAGACAAGTAACACTCCTATAGATAAATCATAAATCAGTTTCCAATAGCATTGAGTGCCAGAGTGCAAGGGAACTGAACAAGAGCAGTAGGTACTTTGAGGATAGTATAGTTGGAGACGTCCATTCCATCCGACATCTGAGGATGAGAAGGAGCCAGTGATAACAGACCTGGAAGAAGATAATTCTGGACAGAGGGAGCAGAAGACTCCAAAGATGGGAACAAGGCCACAGTGGCCCAAGCAGAGTGAGAAGGGGAACACTAGGAGCGAAGCAGAGGGTGACTCCTGAAGTAGGTACCTGTTCACTGACAATAATTGTTGGCAGTTCCATACGCCTTTTACAAAATTCCACTTCACGGGGCGCCTGGGTGGCTCGGTCGGTTAAGCGTCCGACTTCGGCTCAGGTCATGATCTCACGGTCCGTGGGTTCGAGCCCCGCGTCGGGCTCTGGGCTGACCGCTCAGAGCCTGGAGCCTGTTTCAGATTCTGTGTCTCCCTCTCTCTCTGCCCCTCCCCCGTTCATGCTCTGTCTCTCTCTGTCTCAAAAATAAATAAACGTTAAAAAAAATTAAAAAAAAAATTCCACTTCATAATAAAAAAATAATATCTCTATTTTTCCTATTTTTGTCTAAGACCATTATTCACTAATAAGAACAAAAATAAATCTATTGAGTCCATTGCATGTTCTAGTCACAGTATTTTACATATATTATATCATTTAACCCTCACCAGAGTGCTAAGTGATGGAACCAAGATGTAGAGAAATTAACCAAATTCCCAAAATTTAGCTAGTAGGTTGCAAAACCTGGATCAATCCCCCCATTGGATTGTTTCCAAAGGGAGAAATTTACTTCTAAACTTTATAGCTTTTCTAGCATTACCATTGTGCTCTTTCTACGCACAGGCACTGCATTTCATACATACTACCTCGATATAGAAACTAATCCTGTGGAGTAGATGTTATTCCTTTTTGAAGTAGGAAAATTGAGAAATGGAGCATCCAAAGGATTTGCTTGCAGCCAAACCCCAGTAATTGGCAGTGTTGGGATTCAGAGTTAGGTCCTTCTCAGTCTGATGACTGTTCTGTTAAACACTCTATTGAACACTGGAACTGCCTCCTGATGACATCAGTGTGTCTAATCCGGAAATGTAGGTCCAGGTTAAGGGGAGCTAACCTGATAAGGATCGGTTGCTGGGGCAAAATTTTACACATGTCTTGGAGCTATTTCTTGATCAGTCCAAATCCAATACAATTTCACCATCAGGTGAGCCCCATGGCACTTGTAACTACATCTTGGTTCTGGTCATTTTTCTAAGTTCTTCATGCTTTCTATTCAGGTCCTGTATGCGTATTTACTCCCTGAGAAATAGGGCTGTATCTCCCTTGTTTGTGCATCCTATATAACATCTCGCTTCCTGAGGTGTCACATAGAATAGGTGCTCAGTAAATATTTATTCAAGTAGCTGATATTTTGGGAAGTGTGGGAAATACCCTATTGCTGTTATTCTGTTTCTTGGACTCAAGCATTTGAGAAGATTTGTTTGGAAAGCCACAAAGGAATATTTTTAATGAGACAGATAATGAGAGTGTCTTCTGAGATGGGAGAAAACAACATCAGTACAAGATGGATGGCCACAGAACTGTACTGTTTTCTGCCAACTGATGTCTGTTCCTCTTGTCCCTGTGGAAAGATAGAACCAAAAGTTTTCTCCCACTCTTGGGTGAACTAACTGGCTGTGTTTTTACCCTCTGTTAATTGAGTTTGGGCCATTAAGCTCTAGGGTTTACCAGGGCCAGACTGAGCCACTCCATGATGGGCTATGCCTCAGGAAGCTCTGACATCTGAACTTCTCAGCACCTTGTACTCTATCCAGTATCACCTGACGTGTCACTTGGCCACACACACAAAACCAAACCACATAAAAGAAGAAGCAGAAGAAAAGAAGAAGAAGAAAAGGTGATGAAGAAGAAGATGATGATCTTAGGCTGTCCCTGCCACTTGTTGTTATGACCAAAAAACATTATTCCATGGGGGTATGTGCCCCTTATTTGTTTCTCTACAGAAACAGCTCTGGTTGGGGGAAGACACAAGGTAAAACATGTTCTACTTCAATCTAGAGAATAAACAGAGTGGTTAACTGTAGCAATCTTAATGGCTGACTCACTTTTATGTATTGTATCATTTTATCTATTGCACATTGTCTATGACTAAAAGGGAAAGACAGATGTTAGGATTGATTAGACAGAGTTTATACTCGTAAAGTCTCCTGGTTTGCATTTGACAGGTTACATGTTGAAAAATTTTGATACTGGGGCGCCTGGGTGGCGCAGTCAGTTAAGCGTCTGACTTCAGCCAGGTCACGATCTCGCGGTCCGTGAGTTCGAGCCCCGCGTCGGGCTCTGGGCTGATGGCTCAGAGCCTGGAGCCTGTTTCCGATTCTGTGTCTCCCTCTCTCTCTGACCCTCGCCCGTTCATGCTCTGTGTCTCTCTGTCCCAAAAATAAATAAACGTTGAAAAAAAAAAAAAAAGAAAGAAAAATTTTGATACTATGTTGTGGAAACACATGCCTGATAGGAAAGTAGACCAGTTTCTGTAAAGGAAGTAATTTGAAACTCACAGAAATGTTGTGGAGCTGATTTGATTATGTCCATTTTACAGATAAAGGAATGGAGGCTCAAGGTAGTAAAGGAAAATGTCCATGGTCATTCTACTAGTGCGCTGGGGTCTATCAGCCTCCAAGACCCAGGCTCTTTCCTGTTTCCTTTATTGTTTATACGTATCTCAAACCCAGCCAACCTCAACAAATTCTGGTCTCATATTAAACAAAAGAAAACAAGTTTATGAAGAAAACAAGCTGAGTCAGAAGATCCTTTTGTGCTTCTTGATTGAGATTTGACGATAGAAGTATCAAAGTTCAACTCTTGCATGAATCCTCAGACATGGAAGGTGAGGGAAATTGATCTAAGATTAAGTAATCATCCAGGAACCAAGAGTAGGAACACGGTTCACCAAATGTATCAGTTTCCTTGGGATGACATAACAAAGTATCACAAACCAGATGGCTTAAAACAACACAAATTTATTGTCTCATTGTTCTAGGGGTTAGAAATCCAAAATCAAGGCAGGACTGGGTTTCTTCTGAAGGTTCCAGGTAGAATCCTTCCTTTCCTCTTCCTAACTTCTGATGATAGTTGTCAGCCATTGGTGTTCTTTCGCTTGCAGGGACATCAGTCCAATCTCTGCATATCATCACACGGTGCTTTCCTTGTGTGTCTCTCTTGCCACAGCATTTCCCTCTTCCTATAAGGACACCAGTCATATTGGATTAGGGTGTACCCTAATGACCTCATCTTAATTTGATTACATCTCAAAGACCCTATTTCCAAATATGGTCATATTCACAGGTACCTGGGATGAAGGTTTCAACATATCTTTTGAGGGGATAGAATTCATCTTATAACACCAATTTGTAAATGTGCTTCTTATAGAATTTCTGTGCACTGCTGCCCATGGTCACCAAATGTATCATTGCTAATATGCTGAGGTGTAGGAGGAAATCCAGTGATTTAATCTCTTTGACAGGCAGCCCTAGGATTCTCTTTTCCTGTCACATCATGCTCTGCTGTCATTGTCAGTTCCCTATCAGTTGCAATAATTTTTGTGTCATGCAGAGTGTGTGGGTTGGCCTCTGATGAAGTGAATCCTAAATCCTTGGGCCCCTAACCCAGGGAAGAAAGGTAAAGACCCAAATGCCTTCTCTGTGATTATCTTTCAGTTATATATCCAGAGAGCAGGCACATCATGGGTATGGTACTTGATCTAGAAATCAAAGTGAGTATTCCCTAAGGGAAACATTAATTCCATTCAGTTATCACTAAGTGTAAAACACCAGGGAGCATTGCATCCACAGTGTCCTCTGACCATCAAAGCAGAAGTTGCTCATGGAGCAGATTCAGCAGCACCCCAGGGACCTGGACTCCTCTACCAAAGGGGCATAGATGGCCGATTTAGCAACGGCATTTAAGGACCTCTCATTTGTCCTCTTCATTTCACTGCTCTGAAAGGATAAATGACTCAACTAAACTACTTACTGTCAGGTGGATGACCAGGAAACAATGCGTAAGTAAGACCATCTAGTCAGCTGATGCCCCTTTAAGTGATAAAGCAATGAATTTTTTGTTTAAAGACAGGCAGTGGATGGTGTACATGTCACAAGAGCGAGACATTAAGAGTGTAGCCAGACAGCCTGGATTTTGATCCTGGTTCCTTTACTTAGAAGCTGTGTGATTTGGGACAAGTTCCATCATGTGTAAAATGGCAATAATAATAATACCATCCACCTCACAGAGTTGAGCAGGAGTCAAATTCAGATGCATTGAAAGCACTTAGAACAACATTGCCTCATACACATCAAGTGTTAAGGAAGGGTTAATATTGTGATTATTATTGTTGTTATTCTTTACTTCATAATCAAAGTGTCCTAAACATTGTACCTTCAGAGATGGGAGCCCCACTGCTTTATGAGGACACTTTCATGTCCTCCAAGCCTGGGTATAATCAGGGTTGTGGGAATGATTATGGAGGCAGAGCATCAAGGATGGACATGTGTCAGATATATAGTCACCAAACAGTGGATCAAAAAGGGAATCTTACTAAAGATACACCCCACCACTGTGGGATTATCAATGACTCCAGAGAAGAGGAGAAAAGTCCTGGGGCTGGCAGCAAACACATGGGAGATCAAAAAAGACTCTAGTCTGGTTGGAACCTCAGACCTCAGAGCCAAATTATGAGACTTTTATTTTGTTGTAATTATAATGCTCTGAGGGCTGATGGGAAATATAGGAAACTTACTTCTACATCCTACGCACCATACCTCCGCATGTGTTTTCCATTCTTATATCTGTGTCAAGTGCCTTCTCTTGTACCGAGAATGCATTTGCCTCTGGACAGCTGTCTCTCTTTTCTAGGCAGTGACTTCTCACATGCCATCAGCCTGAAAAACAGATTGCTTATTAGATTTTGTGTAAATCATGCCCCATGCTACATCACTCTCCTTTTTGTTTACCTCAATCAGGAAGTCTGTAAGTAGAGGAAAAATTTGAACAGGATTTATAAAATTCAAATTCAATTTCTGGTTCTTTACCTCGTTGTTTCACGGTCTCATTCAAGTCTCTTAATATCTTCAGATAGAACAAAAACCCACTTTACAGATGTAGAAACTGATACTGGGAAAGATATCGAGCTAGCAAAGAGAATAGGGGTTCAAAATCCAAGTCTCTCCAACTCAGTACTTAGGTTCTCTCTGCTTAATGGCACTCTTTTCCAGTATTGAAAATAATTTAAGATACAAATGTGCAAAATAGGGACACTTGTATTTTTGTATTAATTAATCTTGGAATAAAAACTTATTTGTACACCTAACTATATTTGTCATGCATCAGTCACCACCACCATCTAGGTTTCCCCAAGACCACATAATAATGACTCTTAAATTACTATTGTGCAAGGTGAGTGGGAAAATGGACAAGAAGGGAGGGAAAATGGACAAGAAGGGAGAGTTTGGGTTGTGGAACAGACTTTGAGCACTGAACAGCAGGCAGCATTGCTGTTGGCAGAGTAACAGAGAAGGCGCTGTGGCTTACCCATGCCATTGTGGCAAAAAATAGCATGGAACAGCTGGTGAGCTGTCAGAATGATCTTAAGGAGGAAATGTGAAATGTCTTTGCTTGGTGCATTAATCGAGAGTTACTTGGACAGAACTGAATTGCCAGGGGAGGAACAAGCAAGGTGGCAACTCACCCTTCCCTGGCCTTTCATCTCTCTAATGTGCTTCTGTGTCACTGGCCTCCTTCCCTTATACACTCCCTCATTTGCATACTCTCTCTCCTCCCTCACCTGACCCACACCCAGAGCTGTCTGTGCATACACGCAAAGAGATAACAGAAGAGAAAACACGCTTAAGTGCTTACAGATATTTCAACAAGATAAAATTGAGAGAGGCTTTGAACATGTTAGCGATCATGATTTTTTTGGAAGTGAGACCTTTTAGAATAGTTGTGGTTGAGTCCTAACGTGACTTTGGCTATCCCGTGGAGCAGTTTAAATATGTATCTAAATTAAAAATGTTTAACTCTCCTTAAGACTTTGTAATAATTGGCAAATTCTGAGAAGGGATAAAAGGAAATTCAGACAAGGATAGGACACGTGGATGGGAATGACAGTCATGACCGGGGTATGAACTTATTTGTGCTGTGGGAGAAGAAACAAATTCAGGACCAACCTCTTGCATCAGATTGCAGAGTGGCTTTCTACTGGGAACAGTTTGGGTAACCTGAAGTAGCTGAAGTCATGAATTTTTTTTTTTTTTTTACAGGTAGCTCGGAAAGAGGAATTGTAGCAGAGAATCAGGTGTTGTGCTTTTGGCTATGACCTTGAATAGAGGCTGCTACCCTTTGGTTTCTATTTCAGATAATAAATCCTTCTCGGTCCCACTTCCTCTCAGGGAAAGATGAATGAATCAGGTACTTGAGAGACTTCCGAAGGAATGGTTTCAGTGTATGCAGCAATTGGACATTGACAGTGGCACAGCTATCTGTGTAGGGATATTATTGACATTATTCATCTTGCTCTCCCTACGGTGCAATTCTTTGGAGTAGAAAGCAAAGAACAATAATTTGTCCAATAGAGAGAACAGGAAGAAATGGGAGAATTTACATAAGCCAATGAGTCCAAATTAAATTTATAAAGGAGTGAATTGATTTTTTTCTTGGGTTTTAAAGTAAGTGACATATTTCCAGTTTGGAATGGAATTCTTTGCCTTTAATGATATCATAGGAACATTTTTCAGGCTATTGTGGAGGACTGCTTGTATGTGGTTTTAAGTCAATGAGGATGCTTCTATATGACTATTTTTAGCAATTCTATGATAATGAATTTTTGATAGTTTCTTTTGGATCTGGACAGAGAACATGCATACCTGTATTGGGAGCTAACGGTTTTTCCGAAACCAGCAGTCTTCCCATTCCTGATGTCCACACTAACTTGACTAAGAGATATGCATGGAGTCCCTGGAATGGGCAAAGCACATGTTGTTCATCGTCCTGGCACTACTCCTTTTGCTTAAGTTTTAAAAATGTGGCCTTTCTCTTTTTATACTAATTGCAAGTAGGGTCTTTGAAAAGTCGTAAATGTAGTACCCAAAGTATCTCCATGTATTTTAACTTCTTTAAGGAAAACAAGGTTTGGACCTGGCTGGGAAGTTGAATTTCCTGAAAACATATACACTCCTCAAAAGCTCAAGCTTGGATTCAGTTCCAACATGGGAAGCTTCTTGGTGGTATATATATTCTACCTGATATGGCCCATCCATTCTTAAGAGAGGCAGAGTACAAATGACATTATCATAATGTGGAGGAAACAGTAACAATTCTGACGACTGATTTACTAACAGCAAAATAGACTAAAGGTCTCAAATAGAAAGAACTCTTCCAAGCTAATCACAATAGCCATAAGTCACTACCATTGGCTTTAAGGTAAGAGAAGTAGTTCTACTAGTGGCTAAGGGAAGCTGATTTTCTGTTTTATCAGTGGCTGTTTAGAATGGATTGTAATACCAAAATTTTGCAAGCTTAATTTAGGTAGCAAAGAAGGAACATAACTTGGCATTTCTTCTTCAATATATATGGAGCAAAAAGTTGTATAGTATATGGTGAGGCACTTGTATTTGTGTCTCAGCTTTAGAATCTTCATACCAGGGGTGCCTGGGTGGTTCAGTCGGTTGAGCGTCTGACTTTGGCTCAGCTCATGATCTCATGGTTTGTGGGTTCAAGCCCCACGTGGGGCTCTGTGCTGACAGCTCAGAGCCTGGAGCCTGATTCAGATTCTTTGTCTCCCTCTCTCTCTGCCCCCCCCCCCCACTCGTGCTCTGTCTCTCTCTGTCTCAGAAATAGAAACATTAAAAAAATTAAGAGAATCTTCACACCAATTAGAAAGAGTATTTGAGTCCTTTGTTTCTTGAAGTTCAGTGTATTAGTCAGTCATTGCTTAATAATGCTGCATAACAAACCACACTAAAATTTAATGGCTAACAATATTAAGTATTCACATGTTCACAAGCCAGGAGGTTGACTGAAGTTTGGCTTATCTCCACCAGGCTCAGCATGGTGGCTCTGCTCTGGGCTGCAGGTGACCTAGGATTGGTTCCATGCTGGAATTAGTTTCAGCTCTGCTCATTGTGCATTTATTATAGGACTCAGGTTGAGAAGTCAGTGGCTTCCAGAGGCAAATTTTTTTCATGGTATATTCTAGAGCACAAAAGGGCAACCCAAACTATAGAAAGTCCTGTGACTGTTCTTAGTGAAGCTGTGCTAGATTATTGCAACTCCTCTTCATCTCTATAGCGTATAGAGATGAAGTCAAATGCTCCTAAAGGCCCAGAAGGTAGTAAATGTTTAGATCAGAAGCTGGGTGTAATTTGGTGGTGGTGGTGGTCGTGATGGTGATAATGAACAGAAATATGCATACTTAGAAGACTCTTTGCCAACTGCACAAAATCATTCTCTGAGCTAGTTTCACCTACCATTTTCCTATTCCTTTTCTAAATAAGTGTACTTGTCCCATATTTGTGAGGACTCCTTTTTCTCCATTTTGAAAATGAGGACCTTATTGGTACATCTGCCTTAGCTTTGAAAAGGACCTTAAAGGTCTTAGTTTAGTACCCCTCAATTTAAAAATTCCTTCTACAATGTCTCTAACAAATGAATGTATAGATTTTTTTTCTGCATCTATCAAATTATGGTGATCTCAGTACACCACAGTACAGCTGCAACGATTTCTCCTTCCTTTCTGTCTCAGTGGAAAAATTGGCTTGCACCTTCCCCACAGTTGAGTCTACCTGTGCCCTTGGCCTCCTGCCCTTTTGCCTCTTCTGGGATCTCATGCCATCTGTTACCTCATCTCCATTTTATCTGTTATATTTCCCCTCCTCTACCTCTTCCCCATCTGCTCACGACATGTTCAAATATTCTAACATATAATTTTTTTGTGTGATTTCACTCAATGGTGTCCTAGTATTGACATATTCCTTAATACACCACTCAAAGCCTAAAATGATTTAGCATCAACCTATCTTTTTATTCCAGCAAAATCCATTTCTCTCTAGTGTATATTATGCTCTCACCAAACTCATCTGCTGATCAGACTTTGTTTCTCTGAATCTTTCCTCTGATTATGTTAGTCTCATTGCATAGAATACTATTTCATCAATCTTGTTTTCACTCCTTCCATTTGTTGAAATCTTAGGTGTCTTTCATGACCTAGCCTATGAGTCACATCTGTGATGAAGTTTCCCCTGGTCTCCCTTGGGGAATAACCATTTCCACTGAAATCCTGTTGAATTTTGTTTGCGTATGTTACTGCCTTTACCACTTTCTATTCTTGAACAGTTTTTATTTTTAACCTATGTCTTATCTCATCTACTCAATTGTAACCTTGTCAAAAACCTACACTGTGTTCTATCCATCTTTATATCTTTAGTATCTAGAACAATTGTTAGAATATAATGTGGGCTCAACAAATGTTTGTTGATTAATGGAATAATTAATTATGGGATTTATTAATAATGATTGTTTTTCAGAATCATACTCAATTCACTATATTTCAGGACAACTACCCTTGAGATTTATAAAAACCAAATGCTTCCCCTATAGAACAAACAAACAAACAAACAAACAAAAAAGATAGCCTTTACTCTTCATTTGATGGGTTATAGATACTGAACTAGGTTTCTTTCATAAATATTATAAATGTCTTATTCTTTTTTATCTCCACAAAACTCCTGTTTGCCAGCTTTTCTTATTGTTGCTTAAATGAAGAAACAGAGGCTTTAAAAGTTAAATAAAGTATTACTTGTTTTGGAGCTGGAAAGCCAGATCTTTACTTGGAAGTCTACTGGGAGAACAATGTTTTTGGATGCATATAATGAGGAGAGTAGATAATTAGATAAAGAGATGCCTGGGTCATTTTTGGATTGCTCTACTCGCTATGTGACTTAGGAAAGTTTATGTTAGGCTTTTCTATTAGTAAAATTGATATTCATATATACAACTGTGCAAAATATGTGTCTGCTTACTTACCTCCCTCCAAGAGATTAATGAGATGATTGCCAAGGAGCACTTTGATTTTCTGTGATAAAAGAAATAAGTTAGTATGAAGCAAAGGGTTTCCTGCTTCTACTGAAGATTTTAAAGAGGCTGAAAACAGCCTTTTAAAAATTATCAAAGTAAAAACTAGAAAAAGAAACAGCCATGTATATTCAAAGTCAAATCAACAATTAATGTACAGCACCTAATGATCTTCTGATATGTGTATCGTGCATTACATTTTACAAGGCACTTTTACATATATTATCTCGGTTCTCAGCACTATCCTATGCAGTGTATAGACTAAGTATTTTTAATATTAATAAAGCTAATACTCAGAGAGGCTAATCAGCTTCTTCAGTGTTACCTGACTCATATGAAACAGTCCAGGGTTAAACCCTGGTTTCCTGGATTCCAAAGCCAAGTTCAGGGATCTTGCATTCCTATAGTTCTGTTAACACAATAGCATCCAAATTGGGCCATCCACATTCTGTCCACATTCAAAGTTGAATATAAATTCTACTTCCATTATAAAGCTTTCCCATATCACTGTAACCTAAAGCTAGTTTTTGTTTTTCCATATTTTTGGTTGTTCTCAAATAGATCATAAATGATCTCTTAAAGTTGTTGCGAAAATCCACAGATCCATCCTATCAGGTGGTTCCCTGGAAGCCTTTAAACTGAGGTCAGTTCCTTATATTCTCGTCTTCCTTAAAGTAGGCCCTTGAAATTCAGTCCATTTTCCATCCTACTGATATTTACCCCCATCCATTCCATCCCTGAGACTGAGCATCAGCACAAGGAATATTTGAAAGGTAGAAATGGTTCTGTTCATTTTGTGAACCAGTGCCTAGCACAGTGTCTTGTACAGAGTAGATAATACATACTTGCTGAATGAATGGTTGGATTAGTCAGTGATTAAAGATGGGGAAGAAGATACAGGAAGTTTGGTAAGAATACTGGAGGTAAAGGTTGGAACCTGATAATGGAAGATCTGGCATACCAGTTTGGAATTTGTCCAGCTGGCAACAATTGAATCACTGAAGCCAAGAAATGCTTTTTTTCTGAATTTTCTGCTTCTGGGGAAGATTCCATTTTAGAATTTTAGCAAACTCCTTGCTTTTTATTTATTTTTTGTTCCTTTTTTTTTTTTTTTTTTGCCCTTGTCTTTTCAACTCCACTGGGACCTCCTCCCTCCAGTGCCACTTTGCTAGAGACTTGCAATATGTAAGACAGGTGGAAAAACCCAAGTGAATCAAGGAAGCCTGTTATAAGCACTGATTTCTATGATGTCTCAGTTTGTTAACTAAATTGCAGGTTGTATCGCTTGGCCAGAGACAGCTGACAAGCAACTCTGCCTGAACAAATAGCATCTCCAAAATGACACGTGCACTTTAGTTTCATTAGAATCGGTGGGTATCATTATTGCCTGGGCCATCACAGTAAATATGGTGATTATATGCATCCCTTGAGATTTGGGGTTGACAGCATAGTTGGGCTGCACTAAAGAGTCTTGGCTGGTGCATTGACATAAATGACAGCAAAGCAGATCTCTGGGCCCTTAGGAAGGAGGCAGAAGTTCATGATATAAAGAAAGTTCCATGAGCCTGCTGAAATCTTACCAATTAGGACTGTAATTTCTTGGCTTAAAAGTCCTATTTAACATTCCTCTCTCTAATATTTTTTTCTGACACCACGATTTCTAAAAATCCAAGACATCAGCTGTATGTTGCTAAGATTTTCAGCAATCAGCAGAAACAGTGGTCGTTATTAACTGGTTAGTGAGAGGAAGTGTCACTATGACCATGAAGTAATATTTCTTTTTTTTTTTAATTTTTTTTAATGTTTATTTATTTTTGAGACAGAGAGAGACAGAGCATGAACAGGGGAGGGGCAGAGAGAGAGGGAGACACAGAATCTGAAACAGGCTCCAGGCTCTGAGTGGTCAGCACAGAGCCCGACGCGGGGCTCGAACTCACGGACCGTGAGATCATGACCTGAGCCGAAGTCGGACGCTTAACCGACCGAGCCACCCAGGCGCCCCAATATTTCAAGATTCCCATACATATTATCAACCTTATATTAACAAGTCCTCTATAGATGCCTGAGGATTAGTTCTCTAGCTCCTCTTAAAAGTCAGTCTGCTTCAGTAGGGTTGCCTGGAAAGGCTTTATCTGGCTTCTGGTGTTAAAAAAGAGATGGTTTCCCCATCCATGCTATACTATTAAGCAACCACTGTTCCCTGGAAGGAAAATATTGGGGTAACACTTCTTATACTTTCTCTCCAATCCCTTATCTAGTTGGTGGGATTGGATAAAGGATCTGCATGTCTGATGGGACCCCTTTCATTTCTTCTTCCTGTTCTGAGGGCTCTTCTCCCTACACTGGGAGTACCCAGCCCCAGGCCAATTTCCTCTTTGCAGGGGGCAGTGGGGAAGGGGACAGGCCTTGAACTATGAGCAGGAAGCCTAATGTGTGGCTGGATCAGAGTGTTGTCCCAGACCTATTCCCGCATTCAGCTCCACAGGCAATAAAGTTCGCTGATCCTTTTGCTTGTGTCTATTTCTCAATTGGCTTGGAATTCAGAATGGAGAGGGCTATGATTTATTGCCCACTTAAATCTCAACATGGTAGAGTAGCGATTCTGTTTTTTTTTTTAGCTGTTATATTGCAATGAATATTTTTGATTTATTTGGCAAGTGTGTTATATAACTAAAATAATTTTTTTTTTCAATATCACGGTCTGTTCAAAATTAAATGGTAGTTCCAGAGCAGTGGCCTACATTAAATTTTTCTTGATGGTTATAGCCATGCAGATATATGAACTCATAGAACTAAAAGTGTGTTTGCATAAAATTTATATGTACCTTTCTATACTGAATGGTCTTCTCTTATGCAACTTTCAATAATGCATTCTATTATCATTATCTTTGTAGTCATTTGTTAATCCTATTGTTCATTGGCTAAGTGTATGTACATTTCCTATTGGTGTGTTTCTGAGTCAAGGTGAAGGTAGCTACCACACTTTGGACTTCAGAAAGAAGTCTATTTTTTTTTAAATCAGACCTTCTTATGAGGTTGCCTAACAGTGATAGATTTTGTTGTTGAGCTTCAGTCCATGAAAAGTACATTAAAACATTGAGCTGAGCCATCTCTCTGTAGCAGCAGTTGGGTCATTACAGTTTGGCAGGCACTTTAGATGTGTATGTGTGATTTTATGATAGTGACTGCTTGATTCATCCCAACCCTTCAAAGGGGAAGGGAAGTACAATTCCTTGAGCATCTTCTATCATGTGCTAGTTGCCTCCATATATTGTTTTATCCTCATAACAAGCTTGTGTGGTGGGTAATATTTTTCCAACATTACGGGTGACAAAATTGAAGCTCAGGGTCTATACAACTTGGTCAAGAAAACACAGTAAGTGGTGGAATTAAAATTCAAAGCCAGATCTATCTTACTCAAAAGCCTCTGATTGTTATATTACATTAGGGGTTAAAAACCAGAAAAGTCTGCAAGGGACAGACTAATAATATAAATGATTAAAATGGAATGGAATCTTTTTATTTTATTTATTTGTTTGTTTATTTATTTTTTCAATATATGAAGTTTATTGTCAAATTGGTTTCCATACAACACCCAGTGCTCATCCCAAGAGGTGCCCTCCTCAATACCCATCACCCACCCTCCCCTCCCTCCCACCCCCCATCAACCCTCAGTTTGTTCTCAGTTTTTAAGAGTTTCTTATGCTTTGGCTCTCTCCCACTCTAACCGCTTTTTTTTTTTTCTTCCCCTCCCCCATGGGTTTCTGTTAAGTTTCTCAGGATCCACATAAGAGTGAAACCATATGGTATCTGTCTTTCTCTGTATGGCTTATTTCACTTAGCATAACACTCTCCAATGGAATGGAATCTTTTTAAAAAGGACTTTCTTTTATTTTTTTTCTTGAATCCTATGGCCCTCAATCTATTGTCTGTTGAGAGTCAGAGAAGTTTCCCTTTCTTCTTTACCCTGTTATACCAGAAAGAGAGAGAGAGAGAGAGAGAGAGCGCACACTCAAGGAAGACTTGATGATAGATGGCCACCAGCACTCAAAACTTTGCAGGTGATAGGCAATAGAGGATGGTGGAGACTATGGTGAATTAAGGAACTTGTACCTTTCTTCCCCCCAATCAACTCTGCCCTTTAATCGTGTTTTAGAAATATTATCCCAGTGTGGCTAAATCTTACTATTTTCAAAAAAATTTTTTAAATGTAAACTATTCATGAGAGACTGATTTTTATTTTTTTATTTTTTTTTTTAATTTTTTTTCAACGTTTTTATTTATTTTTGGGACAGAGAGAGACAGAGCATGAACGGGGGAGGGGCAGAGAGAGAGGGAGACACAGAATCGGAAACAGGCTCCAGGCTCCGAGCCATCGGCCCAGAGCCTGACGCGGGGCTCGAACTCACGGACCGCGAGATCGTGACCTGGCTGAAGTCGGACGCTTAACCGACTGCGCCACCCAGGCGCCCCATGAGAGACTGATTTTTAAATGTTGAAAACTAATTCCCATTTTAAAAGATATTATGAGTACCCCTTCCTTTAAAAAAATAAAATAATATACATCTGAGGGCCTGATCCCACCTGTAGGTTCTGAATTGGTAACTTCTATATTACATAATGCAGTTAATAAGCATCTACTTGGGAAAAATAATCAATAGACAAAAACCAAAAAAAATTTTCAGTACCTTTTTGAAAAGTATGCCCCCTAGATTCAGTATAGTTTTTTTTACTGTGCTCCTCTGGGGTAGATTCATGATTCCTGGTCCTCTTTCTGTGCTTCGCCAGAGTGGAGATGAGACCTGTATGTCATGGACATTTGGGTTTTAGGTCCCCTGAGTGCTTGTTTCTGTGCATTCGTTAGGTAGACCTTGTTGTCTGGTATGGCTCGTCAGCAGGCATCCTTTGGCAGTTGAATCAGAAGTGCATCCTGCTGTCTACTAAAGAAGGTGTCTCTGCTTGTAGCTGGCTTTCTAAGGTGTTTGCCTCTAGATGTTTGCCTGCAGAAAGTTTCTTGAAGTCAGCACAAAGTAGAGTGGCAAGAAATACATCTATGTTTGAGAGTTTGGGGAGCTGTTTTTCTGTATTCTTTCAGATGAGGCTTGGTGGATAGAGTTACTTCCACTCATCTAATTCCTTGTCTGTTTCCCCATTACTTCCTTCCCTCTTTTTTAAATTTTTACCTTCTTCTGACCTTACTCACTACCTTAAATAACTCAAAGGTATCACTGATACTGTGGATGTGACTAGTTAGCTACACTAAAATTACTACTAACTGCTGAAAGGGGAGTGTTCTAGCATCACTTGGGTGATGTCTTCCCTGATGGCCTTGAGCCTCTGGGCCAGCATCAGGTGTGAGCACAGCATAAACCATTGCCCTTCCAAACTCTTAAAGCTCTTCCTTTGCTAGAAGTAGATGCCTATAGCAAAAAGCAAGGGAATTAAGAGCAGGGCATACTTGGGGGAAAAAGGGATTTCATTTATCTTTATTTTGAGCCAAGTTTTCTTAACCCCATAACTACTCGTGCCATCATCAGAGAAACATTTGCCAGGGATGTGGGGAGGGACCTTTGGGCAAGAGAGAAGATATTCTCTAAGATGTAGCATGTTTATGAACCTTAAAAAATGCTTTTACTTTGTTAGTATAAGTATTAAGCCCTGAGAGTCTACCTTAACATTCAAAGGTTTCTGTCTCATCAACGTTACTGAAATTTTACAAAGCAGACCAGCTGGTTGATATTCTAAAATGTTTATATGTCAAGTATTTATTTTTCCCTTTCACAGACTAAATCTCATTTTTATTACAATAACTTCAACCTCCTAACCTTCCCCTATTCCTCCTTACCTCCTCATCAGTAGCTACCTAAATATGTCTTCTCTAACCCCACTTTTTCCCAGCCTTGGCCTGACCCCTCCCAAATAAGGAAGCATTTTCTGTCTTGAAGGGCACATAATGAATCCTGTGCCTCTGGTCACTTGGGAAATTTGTCAAGGACTAACTGTGGATGTTTACTTAGAAATATTATATGGTAATGTCCTTCAATCCTTCTGTCTTAATTAGGGAACTGTGTGCTTGTTTCTGTTTGTCTTTTGTCTTCATCTATTCTGTAATGATGTATTTTTTCCAGTGCCCCATTTTTTCACATCACTGCCACAAACATCTTTTGTTCACCTACATATCATCCAACAAGCTCAGGGATGCCGTCTGTATCTTCCCCATGAGGAGACTATGCCCAGAGTACTTGTGAATTGTTCCAGGACCTGCATTAAGTGAACAATTAGAATTTAGATCCGTGTATTCTGACTCCAAAGCTATTGCCCTTTTCCACAATACTGGAATGGAGTTTATACTCTTGAGGGCTAAATAATTCCAACTACATTTGTGTAGCTTCTGATAGGCCTACAAAAGTGCCCTATGCAGAGTGTATAACTGGTAGGTAGTTGACTGGAAAACTTCTATTACTTGTCTTTGATGTCTGCAACATTGATTTGGAGAAATAAAGGTACTGTTTAAAAAATACAACTATGTGTAAACATCCTCAATTAAGCAAGTCTAGTGCAAACAGAAAATGGATGGTAGTTGTAGTAAAGCCAACTCAGAGGTAGCCCTAAAAGACTATGATGAGGAGACGGGCTCCCAATGGGCAGAGCTTGAACACTACACTGACCAGCAATCAGACACTGAGGAGTGTAGAAGAAGGCCAGAAAATGAAAATAAGTTCTCTAGAAGTCTTAGGTAGGTAGGTAGGTAGGTAGGTAGGTAGGTAGGTAGGTAGATAGGTAGATAGATATCTTAGATAGTTCAAGCATTAAAATGATTTTGAATGGGAACTAAGTGGCTAAAGAAACTGATAATGGGATCGTAGTGTTCACTTTTAGGACTTTAGTTTGAATCTCTCCCAATAAAGAAGCTGGGTAGATTGAAGGCCTTGGAAATGGATCACTGAACCTCTCACTTCCAGGTCAACAGAGCCACATAGGTGTGTTGGCAATTATCCTGAAGACTATTCAGTAGTCTGTGTGAAGTAAATTAATGACCATGGTCTTCTGAGACATGATCATGGTCCACATTTTCAAAAGCACTCTCCCAAAGCAAAATCATAGCAAATTTAAAAGCAGTAAATAAACCACAGATGGAGATACTGTGCTCTGTCCTAAAGTGTTGCCTACTGAAAAATGCAAAGATGCTTTTGCCATTGTGTCAGGCACTCAGCTAAACATTTATTGAGTCCCCCATATTGAGGAAGACATAGAAAATAAAAATGAATTTTCTGCCTTGACAGTGCACATTATCTGTTTGGGGAAAGAATAATTCTATTAAATGTTGAAAAGAATCAATGCAAACAATTTATCTTAATGTTGAATAGATACTGGAGAAGTTGTGGGGTAATTGGAAGATAGACCTAGTTAATCAAAGATAGCTCTGGGAGGGCATACATGTAGAATTTCATTCAGCTCTATACATCTATGCACACTGGTTATGAAAGCTGGACTCTTGGGCAGAGGGAAGTCCCTTCTCTGTATGGGAAAGGGTACCCCATACAATTTTGGGCTAAACCAGGCCTAGAGGAGCTGTCTTGTCTTTGAATAATTACTGGATTAATGATCCCTAATGACCAACCAGTTCCATTGCCTAGAGGTCATGTTGACTCTAAAATCTTCCTCATGTTTAATGTATTCTGAAATACACAGTTCGCTCTGAGTCTGGTCTATGATAGGCTGTATTAGAACTTGGCTATAGATGCTGTTTGATGGATACAAAGAGACCTGGATTCTCCTGAGCTATCACCACTTAATAAACAAAAGAGAGGGTCAGAGAAACCAGCTTTTGCTCTTTTTTTTTTTTTTTAATGTGTATTTATTTTTGAGAGAAAGCGTGAGCAAGGGAAGGCTGGAGAGAGGGGTGGGGTGGCAGATGGAGGATCCAAAGCAGGCTCTGCACTGACTGCAGCGAGGCCAATGCGGGGCTCATACTCACAAACTGTGAGATCATGACCTGAGCCGAAGCAGGGAGCCCAATGCAGGGCTCAAACTCACAAACTGTGAGATCATGACCTGAGCCGAAGCAGCAAGCCCAATGCAGGGCTCGAACTCACGAACTCTGAGATATGACCTAAACCAAAGTTGGATGCTCAATTGACTGAGCCACCCAGGTGCCCCAAGAAACCAGCTTTTGGATATGTTAAGTTTTAAGGTCTCATTCAAACACATGCACACACTTACATGGGCATAAGTAGACACACAACTCTATTTCTCTAGCACTGTGTTCCTTAACCATTTGGATAAAATCATGTAACATCTTTATGTAAATGAATAAATTTGTAGTGCATCCATAAAGAAGAGAGAGAAAGAATGCTTGTGCCCTTTAAATGCGATAATATAAACACTTCTTTATATTGTGTATTGATTTATTGTGAACTCAGTGGGTAATTTGTGTATCTAAAGCTGTGGCTGCTGGCTCCCAGATGGCTCCCAATGCCTGCCATACGCTAGGGGAGTGATGACTCCCTAGTTTCTTAGGGGTATGTTCCCCATTTGGCTATAACGTAACTCAATTTACAGTTTGGTAGGAATACTAAATTCAAGTAAATTAAAATAAAGAGTTGTGTTTCCTAATTATTCTATCAAAAGAGCATGCAGCTTTGAAAGAACTTTCAGTTGTTGATATGTTGGACTCTTTTCCAAAGCCATGAGTCAGCTCCCTGTGGCATGCTTTCAAGTCTCCTGTTTGGGGTCACCTTTACCAGTCTCACCCAGGGCCCAGGAAAAGTGTCGTCTTTATATACTTCTGCTCCTTTGTCGGGATTACTTCCCCTGCAGTGGCTTTGACGCTGGCATGGAAGCCAGCAGGCCCGCTTTCTCCTGATGTGTTGTAGCTGTTTAAATCTCATTTTTTTTCTTCCCTCTGTTGCTTTCATTAAGGTGGTTGGGGATAGGTCAGAATCAACGTTTTGAATTAGAAATGTTGATATGATCCCAGAAGGAATGTTACAGTGGTGATAGTTGACAAAGAGGAGGACCGTAAAGTATCACCTGGATGAAATACCTAGCTGCAACACTATCTCCAGGACACACACACACCATCGTCCCTGTGTGCAGACAGGCGCTGCTGATATATTAGAGTGTGCTGGCCATTTTGTTTACGATAACCAGGAAAGGAAAAATGAGCCCCTATTTCAGTGTGTTCATCCATAGATGATGACACGGTAGATTCTCCTTGCAGGTAGACCAAGAGAGTTCAGTTAATCACCATTTATCATTCAAGGGACTCAAGTCTCTTGCAGATGCATTGGAGCCCTGGAGACGGAGACATACTCATTGGGTAGCAATGCTTTTCTCTTCTCCCGTTCCAGCTAATGTAATAAACTGAAGTCCCGGCATCAGAGTGATGTGTGCTGGCTTTTAGAATCCCAATACTTTAGCATGTACATGATCACTCCACAGAACTAGATAAATTTTCAGAAAGAAATGTCATATCATTATAATTTTAATAACTTTACAACTTCACTCCATCTCTTCCATTACCAGACTATTTCTAGCTACCATCATCTTTTGCCAGAAGCCTCTAATTTATTTCTCTGTATCCTTGGCTGCCTACCTTCAAACAGTGCTCTGTTGAATTGATTTTAGTATCTAAACCACCCTTAATGGATCCGAAATAGATTAGTTCATACATACATCGGGTGAATTTTTTATGTATGTTGTCTTATTAGAAATCTGTTTGTTCTATATTCCAGGTAATAGTTGAATGAACAGTTACAGGCTCCCCATTTGACGCTCCCACTGATATTTATGTTATTCTGACCATGTAAATATAAACTATAGATCAAAAACTGAAAACAAAACAAAACAAAAAACATGGCTACCCTTAAATTGTGCAAGCTTCCAGAATAGGGGTCAACAAACTTTTCCTGTAAAGGGCCAGGGACTAAATATTTTAGGCTTCTGGGCCACAAGATCTCTGTTGCAACTATTCAACCCTGCTGTTGTAGTGCAAAAACAGCCACAGACATTTTGTAAGTGAATGAACACAGCTATCTGCCAATACAACTTTGTTTACATAAACAGGCAACAGCCAGATCTGGCCCACTATTTGTTGATCTCTCTTTCAGCCCAATCTGTCTCCTGTAACTTTTGCATGCCCATTCTCCAAAGGCATCATTAAAACATGCAATAATCTGTATTGTATTTTCTGATAATCCAGAATATGAAATCTCTCAGTTCTGAAACATGCATACATTTTCCCCCCATCTAGAAAATGGGGTAGGATTTAGAGTAGGAACTCATCAACGCAAGTGACTGAGGATGCCTTACTTATTGAACCAGAAATTTTTGTTGATGTTTATTATTCACATAGGTCCATTCGCCTTGAAGCTATAATGTTAACTCAGTCTGTCACTTAAAAGACAAATAAATAATAAAACACTTTGGAGAATCACAAAAGGTTTCCTTACAGCCACAGAGTAGGTCTTGAAAGGTTACTACTGGCTGCTTATTCGTCTCTTTTCTGTAGAGGAGCTGCTGCTCATCATTGGGCTGGAATATCTAGTTTGGGGAGAGGAGTTTCTCCTTGGCAGTCCACTAAAAAGTGATCATCCATCTTTGTGGAAACTGACTAAAATTACCTAGTCTGGGATGAAGAGTCAAGGGACGAAATTGGAATTGGAACTTTCAGCTAATGTTGTTGTGCTGGGAGATATACTGGGACACTTCGTTAGGGGCTAGTTAAAAGAGAAGGTGGTTACCAAGACCAGACAGGGAAAATAACACAGGGCATGTATTCTGGACCTGCCACTCTGTGGTCATGTGAGCTTGCAGTTCCAATTTTACACTTGTAAAATGGACATTTGAGTACAACAGGGAGTAGGGAGAGAGTCCAAGTATTCAAAGATGTTCAAAGCTCACCCTGTGCTTTGAGGGCTAAATCACAATTTTGGACCAAATATGTGAGAATTCTCATGTGTGTACACACAAGCATGCACTTACATACACGTGCATTGTGTGTGTGTGTGAGAGAGAGAGAGAGAGAGAGAGAGAGAAAGCATTGTGTATATGTATATATGCATATATACCTCAAAGAAGGAGCATTGTGAGGAATAAAGTAGACCCATATATAAAAATGTTTGTAGAATAGTTTCTGTGATGCCGCACATGCTTTATAGATAGATGTTTCTTGTGTGAAGTTTTGTCCTCCCTAGTGCAGTTTCTCAATGGTGACACTTTGATATTAGAGGCCAGATAATTCTTTCTTGGGTATTGTTGGATATTTATCAGCATTCCTGGCCTATATCCACTAGATGCCAGTCGCACCTCCCATTCCCAGATGTGACCACCAAAAATGTCTTCAGACATTGCCCAATGTCCCTGGGCGCAAAATCCGTTGAATCCACTGGCCTAGTGGAACCAAGACATAAGGAAGTGGTTCCCAGACTTCAGCAAGTATCTGAATTACCTTGAGAACTTGTGATAATACACATTGCTGGGTTCCACTTCAGGGTTTCTGATTCAGAGGGTCTGGCGTTAGATCCAAGAATTTGTATTTCTTTTTTTTTTTTTTTAACTTTTTTTTTTTTAACGTTCATTTATTTTTGAGACAGAGAGAGACAGAGCATGAACCGGGGAGGGTTAGAGAGAGGGAGACACAGAATCTGAAACAGGTTTCAGGCTCTGTCAGCACAGAGCCCGACGCGGGGCTTGAACTCACTGACCGCGAGATCATGACCTGAGTCGAAGTCGGCCGCTCAACCGACTGAGCTACCCAGGCGCCCCAAGAATTTGTATTTCTAACAAGTTCCCAGGTGATGCTGATGCTTGCTGGTCCCAGGATCACACTTTGTAAGTATATAAGTAAGATGTAAAATGTTCTAGGTGATTTGAAATGTGGTTTTTTTTTCTTTATTTTGAGGATTATAGGTTGTTACTGTGAGCACAAAACCTAGGATCTCTTTATTAAAGCCATTGGGGGGCACCTGGGTGACTCAGTCGGTTGGGCGTCTGATTTCAGCTTATTAGGTCATGATCTCTCAGTTCATGAGCTCGAGCCCCTCATCAGGCTCTGTGCTGAGAGCTCAGAGCTCAGAGCCTGGGGCCTGCTTCGGATTCTGTGTCTACCTCTGTCTCTGCCCCTCCCCTGCTCATGCTCTCTCTCTCTCTCTCTCTCAAAAATGAATAAACTTAAAAAAAAATTTAAAGCCTTTGGGTAGTTCTTCACAGCTGCAGTAGAGATTTGGGGGGTAAGGCAAGGCACTTATAGGAGATATTCAGCCTGTCCTGGGTTGTAGTCATCACTGCCTGCCAGCTGTTGCCTGAATCCTGTCAGAAGACTGTTTCTGGTCCAGGTGCAGCACTGGGGCTTCTACTGAAATGAACTTTAATTTTTTGCTTTGTGGTCAGACTTAACTACCAAACAAGGTAGGATGACATTAGGTCTGTGGATTAGAAGTGAGCATTCAGAGTAGATTTGAAGGACATGGTGACTCAGGATGCCATTTGCGACCAGTGACGTTAGAGCTGTGGCTCTGACTTGCATCGTATTTACTTGCACTGGCTGTCTTGTCCTTCCTTGACTGCCCCCATTCAGGTCAGAGTTCCTGTTGTCCTGAGCTGTCATCCGTGCTTGCTCTTATATATTTTTTTTTTTCTCTCTTTGCTTGGAGTTAGAGATGGAGCTGTCTTGAGCTATTTATCAGTCTTATCTCTCTTGGCCCTCTGTTAGTAATTCAGTCTGTGGATCTAATCCACTTTAATTGATTGACCTGGCACAACCAGACATCAGTTGCAACAACAGTAGAAGCACAGCTGCAGGTGGAAAGGTGGATGCAGTTTTGCTGGGTGGGTGCAAAGGTCATTGAGACCTGTGCAGATTTAGGAAAATAGGATTTGTTTCCAAGCCACGTAACATAAATTTTCTAGGAACAGTCAGTACAGATTGTGGAGTTGATGATCTTGAGTGGGAAACAGGCATTTTAAATAGAGTGGTATCCTGTAAGGTGTGTGCAAAAGCCTCTAACTCATTCATCATCTGTCATACTATTTCTCTGTCACCCAGTTATCCCCACCATCTTCACTCCCCACCATTGACATCATTTTTATACCATCCTTTGAAGAACACTTGAGAATTTGACAATATTTTATTCATTTCTCTTAAATTCCATTTAACACAGGTGTTCATGTTGTGTCTTGTATTGTTGTTCTCATTTCTTTTGTACAGAGAGTTGAATGACCCGCTCAAGATGACCTGGACAACAAGATGTGGAGCCTGAATGGGCTCAGGTCTTCTGATTCTAAATACAAAGTATTCTGAAAACCAGAGCAGACTTTTTTCTTCTCCCTTCCCCTTACTGTCACAGCCACCTCACCCAAGTTCCTCAAGGCAAGGGGACTGGGATGATAGTGAAAGTCCAAACCATCTCCAAGCTCCACAGCTGGAGTCTTGTCAGCTTGGGTAATTCCTGATGGGCTTAGACTTCTTGAGGGAGAGACCTGGTCTCTTACTTCTCTTGAATCCTTCAATAGTACATGGCTCTGCACACAGGAAGTACACACTCCCTACTTATTAGCTGACAACTATCTTGGGTCTAGAACCTGGACACTGTAACATTGAAAGAATGGCCTGATGATCTTCACTGGAAGATAGTGATTAGCTATGAAAAGAGTCCATACTGTGTTCTCCTAAACACAAGGGTGTTTTATCCTAGAGAACTTCAGTAAAATTCTCCCTCAGCCAAAATTATCTGATGAGTCAAAACCATACCTTATCTTTTTGCTTTTTATTGATCGCTTATATAAAGCACAGTGAGACTATATATTTTGATTAATACTTATTGCAAAAAAAATGTGAATATGGATGACTCTTTTCATTATCATATACTATTCAAACCTGTTTAGCCTCCCAAGTTATAAAAACTTATCAGCACAATTTTTTTTCTACCAAAGCCACACATTCTACTTCATTATTCATTCATTCACTTATCCATTAACTTAACATTTACCGAGCACCTGTTAGTGTCCCTATATTTGCAATACCCATAGTTAGGTTAGGTATACGGGTTAGATAGGTTAAGCAAACATAAAGTTATGATATGTAATGTATACACTGTCTTATTATATAAATAACTCAATTGCAACATGTAATACATGTGCCTGAAACATAACATGGTAGAAAATACATGGGTTTTAAAGTCAGACCTGAATTCAAATCTTAAATGTATCTCCTACTGGTTGTGTGAATCCCCTATTCTCTGAATCGTCATCTTTTTCACCTAAAAAATCTGGAGGGTAATTGTGAGAATTCAAAAATTATTCTATTAAAAACTACTTGCCAAGCACCTACTCTGTTCTTTGAAGTAGTTTGGATGATCCTACAGTAACAAGCAGATTCAATATTTGGTGGCATAAAGCAGTCAAGCTTTGTTTCTCGTTTTCCATGTCCATTGCAAGTTGGCTTGTTGCCATCCTCATTCAATGACCCAGGCTGAAAAAGAGGCCATGGCCAGGAATTTGCTGGATGCAGTGGTTGAGAACCATGGGAGAGAACTCTGGTGGGTCTCACACTAGCAGTTTAATGGGTGGCTTGGAAGTGACACCTAATTTATTGGTCTCTTAGCCCTCCATATCCCAAGGGGAACTAGAAATTCTCTCTTACTATGAGCCCATACTGGGAGAAACTAGAAGAATGTAATAAACACTGCCACTGATTTATTTACAGTGACCCAGACTTTGGAATGGGTGTGCCAGACCTGACCTGGCAGTGTCTGGCCCCAAGAAGGATCACATACCTGTTGTTCTTCCTGTATTATTGCCTAGCCCTGAACTCACAGATTCTGTAGGAAGCCTAGAAGTCAAGATATTCAGAACTTCCTTTGCACATCTGTTGGGCATACATTTAAGAGTTCCAGTTCTGTTTCTGTCAGCTGCAATTTTCTAAAATAGTGATGGTGCATTCTGCCTTCCCTGGGGGCACTCTGGAATGAATGAAGAGACTGCCTTCAGGGAGGTCTTTATTCCTGAGGATTTGTCTTGCCCCTGTGCATCTCGACTTCTAAAATATGACCTTGGTGTTGGTAGTATCTTATGGGTCACCTTCACAGCAATAACTATAATGTGGCTGATGGAAGATTAGAAAGCTGGAGCCAGACTAATTTGAGGAACCAGGTGGGCTCGTAAACAGTCATTATTGATGAAGAATGACTTACTGGCTATTTAAAGACAGCTGTTTTCTTGTGCTGTTCAGTCTTGGTTTTGTGTTTTTTTTTTTTCCTTAATAGACTTTTTTTTTATTGCACTTGAGGATTCTTTGGTAATGTCTTTTGATTTACCACTTGTCTGTGTTTTTAATATCAAGGAAAAACATACATTGAACTGATTGCCTTTGGTAGCAACTTTAGTGGTGATGGGCATGGAGTTATTAAAATTTATAGTCATGCTGTTTTGTAGCTACACTTTGCTTGTCTTGAAAGGGCTCATAAAAGGCACCAAGGAATGTGAAGAGAGAGCAACTACCAAATTGTGACAGGAAAACAGTGGTGCAAATTTTATTTTTTGATGTTCTGTTTGCTAAAATTTACATTTATTTTGATAATATTTCTGATGACGCTCTTGCCAAACTAGCCAGTCCTTAGCTCATGCCACCACTTTCAACTATACTAATGAGGGGAAAGAAAGGGACAAGATGACTGACATTTATTGAAGTCTCAAAGTATGCACAGCCACGTGCTAGCATTTCCCACATGTATGTTCTCCTAAAATCCTCACAAAAAACGTCAAAGGTAGCAACTCGCTGTTCCCTTCCTCCACAGATCCCTTTATAGCAGGGAAATTAGAAGTTAAATAACCTGCCCAAGGTCACATAGCTTTCAGAACCAGAGAGAGGTATTATTTGAACCATGCTATGCTAAAACCATGTTTATCCTATTGAACCAGTTAATTTTTCTGGTGCTCACAGGGTATTGCATGTGGTCAAATGTTTAGATTTTTTTCCTTCTCATGATCTCATTTATCCCTTATATTTGAATGATATTTTCCTTCTTATAAAGTGGTATATTAATGATTATAATCATATCATTTTAGCCTTATAATGGTCCTAGGAAGCCTGGAAAACTCGTTTCCTGTCCCCGTAATACATTATTAAGAAATGGGTTCAGAAAAATTAAGTAACTTGCCCAAAGGTCAGTCAGGGCTGTTTCCAAAGCCAATGATTTTATCCCTCAAATGTTCTCTGGACACATGAGCCAGCAGAGTTTATCTTCATGGCAGCTAAGCGTGATGGATTCAACCATCGGCAACTGTATGGGCACTTGCCACAAGACTTATAATGAACTGAGACAAAGCAGTTAGCCACAGATTATAAAGCCACTGTGGTCCCATGACAAATGACAAGGAGGTTGCAGTAATGAAATCTTATTACTGCAAGTAAAGAGACCACATCTGAGGTCTAGCACAGCCACATTTACCACCGTGGGGAAACACAATGAAACATCTGGGTATAAGGGTCTCCATTGACATTGGCGGTAGAGCTAGCAGGATTAAGACGATCTCTCCGAAGCAGTGATTGCAGTGGCAAATGTGTGGCGCCTCAGATAAGGACCAAATATTTATTCTGGCAGAGATTAAATCTTTTCTTCCCCTGAATCTATTATGGATCTTGCAGAAAATCTGCCCAAGAATATATCTCGCTGATCAGCCAACTCACTCAGCCAGAACTGTACTTTGCCACTGTTGTTGCTGAAAAGCAGCAGAATGCTGGTTTAAAGGTCTCCTCTCTCTGCCTAAAACTGTTCTCCATCCATGATTAATTAGTGACTCAGAGGTGAATTGAATCACCAGCAGTCCTCTCCACGTATCCAGGATTTATATAGTGGTTTCTCATTGAAGAACCGTGGTGCAATAAACAGCCCGCATTTGCGGGGTGGGCAGAGGAGTAATGGCGTCTGCAGTCATGGTTTCTTAACTCCTCCAGTTCTCTCATTCTGCTAAACAGGTTATGACTGAGGTTACTATAGCCCTGCTTATTTAGGTATAAGGATGAGTAGGTTCTAACACACACAAACCCCCTTAGAAATGAAGGCCAACGCTTTAGGGGAATGCAGAAAAATCATATTATCTTTTCAGAATTCCTAGAGAATTAAGGAGAAAGAATAAAGTGGATCATAGCATTATTAATTATGGGCATGGAAGATGCAAAAAGAAAACCTTATCAGTTTCATTTATCCATTGTAATGCTAGGTACTTTATTTAGTACTGGAGATGTAGAAGTAGAAAAAAAAAAAAAAACCCAGAGAACACAGTGTCACAATAAACAGGGGTTTGCAAACTCATAAGTGCATTTAGTCCCCATTTGAGGAGGCACCTTTTCTCAGAGTACAGAACATGGGAATTGCAGACATCATTTTACATTGCAAGCTGTGCTATCAGGGCACAAAAGAAATAATGATGTCCGCCCTGTATCACAGCATCCCTGCATGCTGAAAGCAGCCTTTCGTAGCTTAGGCTCCTACTTTCTAAAATCAAGACTCCTGGAGGGCACCTGGGTGGCTCAGTCGGTTAAGTGTCTGACTTCAACTCAGGTCATCATCTCACAGTTGGTGATTTTGAGCCCCGCATCAGGCTGTGTACTGACACCACAGAGCATGGAGCCTGCCTCAGATACTGTGTCTCCCTCTCTTTCTGCCCCTCCCTTCCTCTCAAAAATAAATAAACATTAAAAAATTTTTATTTTAAAAAAGACTGCTGGGTACCTGTTGATTCTTTTATCAGGAATAAGATGTGTTCACATACTAAAGGAAAATTGGCAAGATGAAGAAAGCCTGTCTTTTGAAAAAATAAGTGAAGTGTACCAAACTATATGAAAACCAGTGCCTAAAATCTCAGCATAAGTCTTAATTTATTGACTTTAAGCATACCAAGTGCTTAATAAATACTGTACTTATGTAATGAATTAATGAATGAACCCAATTACTAAATCTGAGATTCTGTGAAATCTTTCCTACATCTTGTTTATGTGGATTCTGGACTCCCCTCCCCCCATATCTTTTTCTCATCCTTTGTCCCCTCCTTCTCTTCTTCCTGATCCTCCTCCCCCCCCTTTCCTCTTCCACCTCCTCCTTTTTATTCTCCTTTTAATTCTTGAATAAGGAAATAGAGAATAATGAAGACTATGTGAACAAATACAATGGCAGGGTTACCACTAAATTTTATTGTCCTTGAATGTCCAACCTATTGTTTAGCTAGTAGGTCAGACAACTAGAGAAATGGAAAAAGGTGTCTCCCTCTCTCCTTGCCCATCCATCCTGACATCCCACATGCTACGATACCCTTCTACAAGGTTGAAATATGTGATCAGTAGGGTTACTTCCATTTTGTGTCTCCTTGTGAATTCCAATCCCAACCCTTAGTTATAATAAATTACTGGAGGAGAAGAAAGAGCAGGAGTTTTATTCGCATTGTTTATGTTCGCCTCCTCCACCTTCACCATAATCCTCACGTTCATTGCCATAGTGTCACTCTTCTGGAATTCATTGTGTTCCCCCCCACCAGAAGTCTTTTTGAGGGGCCATTGAGGTTCTCTTCTGCTATGTAGCATAAAACTATAGGACTGAAGATGACACCCTTCTTTGGATGAACCTTAGGAATAGGGTTGCAAGTGTGGAAAGAGTTTCAGTCACCTGACCCTGAAAAGTCAAGCTCAGTTTCACTGGCCTCTACTGAGGGTACATGTTCTATGTGTTTTAGACCTAAAAAAAAAAGTATCATCAGGTGCTGACCTATAATGCTAACCCTTCTGCCACTGCTTTCTAACCATTCAATGTATACTTTCCCTTGGGCTTGATCCCCTCCCACGATGCACAAGCATGCGTATATTTCCTCCCTAATCCTTAATCTAAACTAGAGTCCAGTGTCTAATTACCTCTCTTAGAAAACAGGTTTCATTCATCTCACAGAAATCAACTTTGCAGTGTCACTACACAGTTGTTAGGTAGTTCTCTGGTTCCAGCTTTGATATCTGTTGAGAGCAATCAAATGATGTAACCTGTACAGTGCAGCCTGTGAGAGCAATTTGGGTGGCTTTATACCATTGGTTTTTATGTTCAGGATGAAAGCCCATGGAGAAATGTGGGATACTATTGTTAACTTCATGCTGACAGCTCCCTCTGGGTACCTACAGATTTATTGTTAGTTGGAGGATCAACTTTAAAGGGAGAAAACCTTATGGTTGGTGATAACTATGCCTTTTGTGTTTCTTTATCACAGGAACAGGGGAAAATTGGAGTTGTCTTCAATATTGGCACAGTTGACATCTCCATCAAAGAGGAGAGAACCCCTGTAAATGATGGTAAATACCACGTGGTGCGCTTCACCAGGAATGGCGGCAATGCCACACTTCAGGTGGACAACTGGCCAGTGAATGAGCATTATCCCACAGGTACATGCTTTACTGTCAATGACCACATACCATCTTTTGCTCTCCCATTCTTACTCTAAGTGTTGATTTCTCATAATTGTCACCAAATCACGAAACACTGGATATTAAGCACACATTCATGTGTGTTTGTTTGTTTGTTTTTGTATGAGAAGATAAGGTATTCCTGTAGGGCTTGGTTCAGTGTAGGGAGCTTCTGGAGACTTACTAACTGTGCACTGAACACTGTAGGTTAACCTGAGGAATACTGCCTGACTGGCTCATACTAAAAATGATTACTGTAGGTTTTCCAGGGCATTGCAAATGATGACCAATGGAGGGAAGGGGTGCCTTCTCTATCAGGAGCTATTGTTGATAATCACAGAATAATCAGTTTGAGATCTGGACTGTGTGGTGGCATTTAGTCAGATGAAGTTGAAGACACAGATGGTCAGAGATTTCGTAAACACTGTAAAATGAAGTTTACTAAACTTAGAATGATGACCATCAAGTCAGGGTAATAATGAGAGAAAAACTAAGAGTGGAGTTTCATTCATCTGGTTGACTTGGCCAATTTTTTCTTTCATTTACACTAAACCTTCCTTGATAATTCAGAGAGTGGTCCTAGTAGGCATTTTAACAGCAAGCATACTGGTGTGGGAGGGAGAGGGGTTAATCATGTGTTTAAATTTTATGGTCAAGGAGCATTTGCCAACAAACTCCCAGAGCCAGATGGCCAAATCAAGGGCAAAGGGAGGAAAGGTCGCTTTCTTTTAAAGAGATCATTCAAATGATCCATTAGCTTTCCCTCTCATCTCTCACTTCTCCCAGGAAAAGGGCCCTCAATTCTGATCGTAAAAGTTCCAGGAGTAGAAGGGAAAATACTGTGGCGAAGGGCCTTTGTTCCACAATTGTATCATCACCTGGATGCAAGAGAATAGCTCAGAATACTGAATTTTTCACTAGTGTGGGCATGATGCTATGTTTTACTCTGTCTCCTACACTTCAAACTCTACCCCATAATTCTCTCACTGCCATCCTGTCAATTAGTGGAGTGAGCACAGAGGAAGGAAACCCAAAACACACTTCCAGAAGTTTAAGAGCTTCGGAGCTAATAATTATCACACTTTGGAGATATGCATCAAGTAAATTTACCTATTTGTGGCCCAAGAATTTTGAATGACTTGAGGGCTGTGATTGTTTTCATGCCCAATTCAGGATTCATTTTCTTTAAAAAACCAATCAGAAGTAATTGTGCTACTGTTTCCCATCCCATAGCCAGAGTCTTCCTATGTTTTAAGAATCATGAGAGCATCTACAAACAGCATACAAGACTCCCAAGTTATTGAAATAAAAAGCCTCACCGACCCATTTATCTTCCATGTCAGTCTCCGTACAATAGCCAGCTCAGCCTTTACTGGGAGTCTCTTGTCATACCCTTAGCACTTGTTAGATTAAAGCACAAAAATGACCTCATGCATTTATCTTTGAGCCTTTGAAGAGAGCCAGAAGTATTAGCAGCTACTATGAATTCTTATCATCATCCAAATTTGCTAGACACTAAGAGACCTGATTTTTAAATGTTTTGTGGTTAAACTCTGGGGGATGGGTGGTCAGGGGAATCAAAATAGCCTGAGATCTTAAAAGCTGCTCATTTGCCCAATGGAAACATCACTCTTTCTCCATGCATGTTATCATTGGCCCCACTGGTAGTGCTGTAGGATTTGTTGTGTTTCTATTAGGAATTTCAAATATTTCTAAATTTATATTAGCCACTTGCCCTGAGCCAGTATAGAACCCAGAAGTTTGCTGAAGACTCTTTAATGGCCATTTCATAACCACAGATATGTAAGAAAACCAGTGACCCTTGCTGTGTGCCTATCTCTTTGTATCTTTAGTTCCAAATTATGGGTTGCTTACTATGTTTTCAAAACAGAATAAACCTTTCTTTAATGTCTTTGCTTACCACTGAAAACAATTGTTACTGGTAATCCTTGGTAACCGTTATTTAGTAATAGTAAGTATTATTATTACAGAGCATGATACAGTATGGCAGTTATAAGTATGGGCTTTGGAGTCAAGTGGCTGGAGTCGGTCAGCTGTTAGTCTAAGGCAGGCTAGATTAAGATTTTGAAATGCCATAAGCACTGAAATATTTAGTGCCTCTCCCCACATGTAATTCAAAATACAACAACACTGTACCATAAAGTAAGTGTGTAAGAATTTCTAACACATATGATTTTTCTTCTCTGTCACGTTATGCTTTAAAAATACATTCTTTCTCCCCACATTCTCATTTTTTACTATTTTGTTTGGTTCTCTAAGTGTGTATTTTTCCTATTTGTGGATCCAGCTTCCTACCAGTAACCTTGGGCAAGTTATTTAACCTCCCAACCTCTGTTAACTAGTCTGTAAAATGGGATTATGGTAATACTTTCCAGGGCTAACATGAAGATTGAGTTGAATACATGTAAAATGTTCAACCTAATACTCTGTTACTTAATTCAGTACTCAATAAATGTTAGCTATGAGAATGATCGACCATTTGGGTAGCATTTTTTTTTTTTGACTGTTATGTATTCACTCAAACAGATCACTTCACTGACTATTAAACAACCCACTGTGCCCATCTCAGGGAGATGCTGTGTCTTTCCTAAAGTCACACAGTAAATGTGAAAGACCATATTCTCCCATTCTTAACTGGGCACAATTTCCACTATTGCTCCCACAAAAATTGGGGAATATTTTGAAAAATGCATGGATAGAAATGAGCATCTCTCTTCTTGTGTCATCTTAAATTTTTTTTTTAAGTGTCCTATTACATAGGTCAGTACCAATCAGCACGCAGAGGTGGTTATTGTAAGATGTGGAGTCAAAGATCCTTTTGAAAAGAAGAGGTTTTTTGAGCTGTGCTGAAAGACTCATTTGTAATGAGTCCAAGCTGTCCTCCTGACAACAGTGACAATATGCTTCCATGAAGCAGTTGAAGGAAGACTGAGTATTTGAAGGAGTGACCATCAAACTTCATTGCCTAGATTGGAAAATGGTGTTAGAAAGTCCAAAACTATTTTTAATTTTTTTAAAGGGTAAATGTTTATTTTACCCTGGAAACATTTTACCTTTGAAACATTCTAGTTTTATGTTCCACTCGATTCCGTAGGAGTGGTCACCTTTTGATTTTTGGATATCTTCTTTCTCTCCCTCTGCTACTGAAAGGATCCTCTTAACTAAATTTAAAGCATCGTTAGAGCAATCTGGCAAGGTTTAATTTATATTAAACCGTGAGATTAAAATACGCCCTGTATCTGGGCATCCAGGAACAAAAGACATCTGGTCAGGCAAGCTTGACACAATTTCTACAAAAGTGATGTATTCTTTTCCCAAGCTATCCTATTTCATTCACTGTGATAAGTATAGAAACCATCAAAAGGACTTTAGTTGTGCTACTTGTCTCTTGCTAATGTCTAAACAGTAAAGAAATATGGAAGAGCTCCTACAGCATATTCACATAAGTTATCTCATTTTGAGGGCATGCTCTCAGGAAGCATTCCTGCCCAACAGGTCCCTGTGTATCACGATGAATGGGTCAACTCCAAAATCTTCTCATGGACATTCATAGGATTTTATGTGGCTCTACTGAAACATCCCACTGTGAAATATTTAGAAACCAGCTGGGTCCAGGGCATGCGGTATTGACTCTTTGTGAATCAGGAAGGATCCAAAATGAAAGTCTTTCTATAGCCATTGGGATCTGATATCACTTAATTCTCAGGATAGAACTCAAAAGCAACTTCTTTCTTTGAACCTGAAAATAGAAAGGCTAAGGAACAGGAGAGGGAAATAAAAGAAGAATCAGCCCAGAGCTGGCATCCAGGTGCTGACAAATGTTCCTTATAAAGCCTCTGATTACTGTCTTGACACAATGCAGTAGTGGGGACAAGAGGGGGGAGGTAAAAGGTGAGTTAAGCGTGAGGGATTAATTTTAGCCCCAGCTCCAGGCAACCCGGGAGGCTGAGCTGACTGGGATTGTTAAAGATCCTCTCTGCCATGCCTGGGTGGCTGGTTATGTCACTGGGGCTAGTAGAACCCTGAGCAGGGTGCATACAGTAAGAGGCCTTTTAGGTCAGACACAGGCTTCCTGGAAACTGAAGCCTGAGAAGCAGCTCTGATGTATAGGACTTTCTCTTTTCCCACTGCAGATGGTGCTGAGACCAGAGTATCCATTGCTTTTCTTTTTTTCTTGATATTACATGCCAACTCATTGGAAGGGCTCTTGATTGGATTCCCCTTTTCCAGTCAGTAAAATGCCCCCTGATGACCTGAGCTTAATGTCTGACCACCCAGCTCAGAACATGAAAGATGTAGAAGAGGTTCAAAAGGATGTTGAAGTGGTTCTTCTTCTAGGACAGTAGATTAGAAAACTCTTCATATTTGAATATGTCAAATTCCACAGAATCTTGTCTTTATAAGTATTGAAAGCACAAACATTGTTATAGTGCTTAGTGATGCTCAAAGTGCCTTCATATGCATTATTACATTTGAGCATCACTCTGTCCTGTGAGAGGGACCAAGTTTGGTATTATTACCACCATAGCCATATTCAGATTACATTTGAGGCTGTGAGGGGCTAAATAACTTACCCAGTATTCACACAGCTGAAGGAGTAAAGCCAGGATTCCTATCCTGATCTTCAGATTGCACTAATTCAAATTTCCTACCCATTTTCCTTTTCTTAGAGTCATGATTTTATTGATACCAACATTAGGTTATTAGGGTTTTGTTTTGTTTTTTGTTTTTCATTTTTTCACCAGAAATATTCTCAAGTAGAAGTCCCTGCCTGGACCAGTTCAGTTAGTTAGGGTTTCTCAACTTTGGCACTCTTGACATTTGCGGCTAGATAATTCTTTGTTGCAGGGGGCTGTCCTTTGTATTGCAGAATGTTTAGCAGCCTCCCTAACTTGCCTACTAGAGGCCAATAGCATGTCTCCAATGCCAGGAGTCCTCTGGGGGACACAGTTACCCCTGGCTGAACAGCACTGAGTTATGGAAAGTCTCCAACATATTTTATTTCAAATGCTTATTGTCCTTTTATAGCTTACACAGTACACATGCAATAAGAGAGATCTCTTTGTCCACATCTCATCTTCAATTATTGAGATTTTGAAGAGTTAAAAACAAGTCTATGTTCTTGACATGATGCTGAAATTTCTCAGGTCTTGGGTTTTCATTAATTCCTACCCAGGAGGTTTTCATTCCTTTTCTTTCTCTTTGCCTGCAAACATTTGAGGCCTTGCCAGATTCGAAGCAAGCATTAAAACAAGCCCCATCTACTTGCTCATTCATCCATTCAGGACCAGTGTTGCTTTCAGTTCAACTGGAGGAAAAATAAAAACCAATCGTGAAGTCCTGCAAGGGGAATAACAAGTGTAAATACAATCAAGAGGGAAAGCCCTATTTGAACATGTTTTCAAGACTGTACAGATATAATGGCAACTAGAGAGAGGCTCACTTAATGAATGTGTTTGAGCATTGCTAGGTACACTTTAAAAACCATCTTATAAATAAGTTCTTCGAACATTTAGTCACAAAAAGTATCAATTAATCACTCAAACCAGTGCATCCTGAATACTTGGACTGCTACAACTTGTTGTCAGGAATGAATTAGGAGTCACAAACAGGTGAGTTTCTACTTATAAGGGACTTGTAACTTGTTGGGGTTAGTCTTTGGTGAAAAAAAATGTTTAGGGGTGCCTGGATGGCTCAGTTGGTTAAGCGTCAGACTTCCGCTCAGGTCATGATCTCCCAGTTCATGAGTTGGAGGCCCTCTTCAGGCTCTGTGCTGACAGCTCAGAGCCTGGAGCCTGCTTCTGATTCTGATTCTGTCTCTGTCTCTGTCTCTCTCTCTCTCTGTCCCTTCCCCACTCACATTCTGTCTCTCTCTCTAAAAAGAATAAACATAATTTTTTTTAATGAAACTATTTTAAAAATGTTCAAAATCTTTTCAGTAGATTTTTTTTTATTTTTATCTTTTTATGAAGCACTGTTCTTTAACTGGGCTACAAATGAGATTCTCCTGGGAACTATTATAAACTACCAGTTCTCAGGCCCCAGTCTCAGGTAATCTAATTTAATTGGTCTGGGGTGTGGTCCTTAGATCAGCAGCATCAACATCACCTAGCAGCTTGTTAAAAATGGGGCATTTTGGGCCTCACCACAGACCCACTGAATTAGAATTTGCATTATAATAAGATACTCAGGTAATCCATGTGGAGTGTTAAATTTGAAAAACACTGGTCCAGGCATCAGTAGTTTTAAAAAGCTCCCATGGTCATTCTGTATGCAGGTAGGTTTGAGAATCACTGTTATTGAGAAAGCTAAAAATGACTCTTTTTTCTCCTTTCAGACTGACTACAGGGTTGTTCAACATGGTAACCCCTAATTAACCACATTAGCCACACTTGCAATGCAGCTGATATGACTGAGACCCTGAAAATTTATTTTTATTGAGCAATTATGTCCTAAGCACTGAGGATTTAAATACATTTTTTACATTCAGTCCTGTGGCCAGCACTATTAGGCTAGTGGCTGATGGCTTATATTGGACAGTGCAGGACTAGAATATACTCTCTCTTATTTCCTTTTACTTATTATATAAATGTAAATATTTACATCATCAATAAACTCATGGGCATTTACCTCCATTTACCTTCTGAACTCTCCTAATGTATTTTGTCATTGTACAATCACTGGTTAATCACTCCACTTGAATCATGGGATTGTTATCCCAGAGATATAGAAATGGCAGATGCTACTATCAACCAAATTCATCCAGATGGTGATGGCTACCCTTTTTGAGCATTTCCTACCTACTTCCCACTTCAGGTATAACATATTATTTACCCTTGGTACAACCCTTGAGATCGCTGTTAATTTTATGCCCATTTCCTAGATTAGGAGCCGTTCAGAGACTTTAGGTACTTGACTAGCTCACAGAATTTTTCTCTCAGGTTAAATCTCTAGTTTCTGCCAAGTTACAAGTTAGCATTTCCCTGGGCATTTATGACATTTGCTTTGCTCCACAACATTGGTTAGTTCTTTGGGGACTTTGGCAGCCTCTTTCTTTTCACAATCCTCTTTTACCTTCTAGCACCATCTCTACATGGATGGGAAGGGCTTTATTAGATGAAAGTCTGTTTTACTGTTTAATGGTCTTGCTTGGGGGATAGGAGAGTTTTGAGAGGGTGCATAGTATTTTTTTTTCTTTAATTTTTGTTTTATCAGGCAACCTTCCTTTCTCTTCTGTGAATTCCCAGCCACAAGATAAATAGCCTCGCCTCTTACAAGTTAAATACAATTACTGCTATCAAACCTAGAGTCTTCCTGTCCCTGTAAATGTCTCTTAGAAGCTGATAAGCGTTTCAAGGCAAACTGTGAGCTTTTGGCTAATGCTAAAATTAAACATAACCACCACAAAACGACAAGAATACACACACAAGCGCAAACACGTTTATATACACATATATGTTTACATGCACACACACCCTATGGAAGGGAACATTTGGGATAGAGGGAAAAGGAACTCATAAACACATGACACATGGACACAAGACACATGTCCCCGAGACACTAAACCAACACATGACTCAAGGTTATTTATGATACAATTAAATAACACACAAAGGAGTTTGTAACCATTATGAAGATTTACACCAGATAATATGACAGCAATTATAGTGACTAAAGACATTATTTATCCAGAATTCATTTGTAAATGGGGCAGTGCTTTTGATATAGAGAGTTGTTCATCAAAAGAATAGTGTTTCTGGAAACTTCTATAGGACTTTATGAGGTACACATCTTGGGTCTTGGTTCATGCTTTTCTCATCTTTCATAAACTGCCTTGAGATTTAGAAGGGAAGATGGAATTTAACAAATTAAAAGCCATATGTTAATTATTTACTTAATCATACATTAAATGGTATATATGTTATAGTCTAGGAACTCAGTGAGAGAAGTAAAGAGAAAATTGAGGGTCACTTCCAGACCATTAAGGTCATTCAACTAGATACATAAAGAAAAGGATTTCTTAATTTCTGTGAATAATGAGTACATGTACATATGAAACCAAACACTTTCAAGATTAGAAATACAGTGTGGTCACCTTTTATGTGATTTTTAAATTATGCTCACTTGAGATTAATGTGACATAAAAGTACTAATGACATCTCACTCTATGCAAGGCATCTATAATTAACACAGATTCTTCCAAATTAAACCAATCATCAAATATTGCATAATGTCAAAACCAGGCTAAGTGAATTGTGTTTGATTTTTCCTATTGTCACCAAGAAGCTCCAGTTTAGATAGTAAATAGAAATTCTGGTCTACAAAATGGGTCTTAATTATTAAAATTCAGAATCATTATCCTAACCGTAAAATGCAACTACCCTGTACTGTTTTCTCTCTGCCCCAGAGTTAGATGGACATCAAATGCCCTAAGACCTGTCCAAGAGTGTAGCTTTATTTATAGAAAAATTTCCCACTCCAGTCTCTTCAGTTTAAGTCTTATACAAGGTTGCAGGGTCCCTGTAGTTATTTAAAGTCTAAAAAGAACATTGAGCTTCTTATAGAAAGGCGGTGCATAAATATCCAATAATAATAATATATATTCACACACAGTATGTCATTTATAATTCTATAAAGCACGGAGGGTAATGAAAGGCACTCTAAACTGTAAATCACTCAATCGATTGTAATCATATTGCAGCTCATCTCAAAGAGATAAAGACTTTCCACTTCTCTAAAATCCCTGTCAATACCCCAGCAGGCTGAAGAAGGAGCAAAGCAGGGTCAGAGGAGGAAAGAGAGAATGAGTCAAGGACAAAGGGACACTTTTAATCTTCAGTTCATGGAGTGAATGTGGACTGGATTTGATTCCCACTGATACTTAGTTTGGTTTATGAGATGCTTTCTTTTTCACATGGTACTTTTATAGCCTTACAGTAAGTCCCTGATGCTCTGTGTGTGCCTCGATGGAGGGGTTTGCCACATACCAATGATTGATATACGGTGCTGCAGAAGAACAATTGGGAACTTAGGCATATAAGTGGAAAATGACAGTTCAAGCCAAAAGCTAAGGTTATATCAAACTGTATGTTGGAAATGAGTTGATAATGGGCCAGAAGAAAATTTACATTGTATTTTCAAGCAGCAGTGACACTTCAGAAGTCTCTTCACTAACTGATGTTGCCTTTTATTAAGAAGAGATGTTGCTAATCCCCCATCCTCATCAACAGGGTGAGTTTGAGTGGAGTGATCTCCTTATTATGCATTTATTCATTCCACCACTCAACAAATATTAATTCAAAACCTACTTTGCATATGAATCCATGCCAAATGTTGGGTAGATGATGGGAAATAAAACAAAGCCTCTGCCCTCAAGGATCTTATAGCCTAGTGAAAGAGAAGGGCATATACACAAGCAAGATAATTTTCATACTTAAATTTTATTATGCAGTTTTTAAGTGCCAGGCATCACACTAAAACTTATATTAAATCTCTAAAGTAGCCCTAAGAGGAAAAGACTATTTTTATCAACATTTTATGAATGGTAACATGGAGGCCTATTAGGTTAGCTCTCTCGGGGTTTTAAGCTAGTACACAAATACCTGGAATTCAAGCCTGTATCTCTTGGGAGGCAAATGTAATGCTTCTGAGCACTAGACCATATTGTACCTACAGTTCTAAGTAGCATAAGAAGGCACTGCAGGTGACATCTGGATTCAGTGGCACACATAAGTACCTGATGGAGCCTGAGGACCAGATAGGAGTAGCATGGGATAGAATTTGGGATGTGACCTAGGGTTCTCTAGGACAACGCTAACCAACTCTGCTCCCCTACCTACCTAGACATACAGAAGCATAAACTGTGACATGACAACCTGCAACATTCACACTGAAGGAACGAACGGGCAGCCATTGTTCATACCTTATTTCACTTAGTGTGATCTGCCCAATGGTTACAGGAGACAAGTATTAATCTCTTTCTTTTATAGAAGAATAAGCCAAAGTTCTGGGAGCTGATCACATTTGTTGCAGTCACAGGTGCAGAAGGTGTCAACACTGGGATTCTATATAGATTTTTGTTTGTTCCTATACTCCTCTCTCTTTCTCTTACCCCATATTTCCATCTGTTTCCTAGGGGTACTTCAGTTTGTATTGTGTATAGAGCTCAAAATCATTTGGCTGACAGAGGTAAATTCACATGCAAATTTACTATTGTTTTCCACATCCCAGTGCATGCAGTACACTCTGTAATCACATTATTAAACATTTACTAGAAATGTGTTTCTGCCTGATGCACAATTGCCAGTCTCAATGTTTAATTAAACTAAATTTGTTTTCATTTTAATCACATTATTGAAATGTGGTTTTCTCGGAGTTCAATGGTGAAATCTTCATTCCAAATGCCTGCAAGTATGTGAGAGCTGTGTATCCTGGACAAGGGTATGAGGATATTATAACATATCCTTGAATAAGGGATTTTAGGGGAATAGTGTTAATTAATAATACGTGACACTGATATAGTACTTATTTTGTGTCAGGCTCACAGATTATCACCTTGAATTCTCACAGCATCCTAGAAATTGATTCTATTATTATTCTCATTTTGGAGATGAGGAAACAGAGTCTCAAAGAGTTTGAGGATATACTCTCCAGTATCCTACAACTAGTAGGTGATGAGGCCAACTTGGATTTGAACATAGGCATGGAAAACCTGATTGATTTATTTTATTTTATTTTATTTTATTTTATTTTATTTTATTTTATTTTATTTTAATTTATTTTATTTTATTTTATTTTATTTTAATTTATTTATTTTATTTTATTTTATTTTATTTTATTTTATTTTATTTTATTTTATTTTATTTTATAATTTAATTTAAGCGTTTTCTACACCCAACATGGGGCTCAAATTCACAACCCCAAGATCAAGAGTCACATACACTTCTGACTGAGCCAGCCATGCGCCCCCCCCTGATATCTTCATTTAGAGAAACTTCTTCTCTAAAAGGCCAAATAATAAAAATTATAGGCTCTGCAAATTATGAGGTCTTTGTTGCAATTATTTAACTCTGCTGTTGTGCAAAACAACCCTAGACAACACATAAATGAGTGGGCAGTGCTGTGTTCTAATAAAACAATTTACAGAAAGAAACTATAAGCCAGATTTACCCATTGGTTGTAGTTAAGGAGTCCTCAATCTAGATCATGCATATTTTGAAGCCTATAGCTCTGTTGTTACTGATCCGTTAGCTTTATTTTGTTGATTGTTTTATCTCTGTTAAGAATAAAGGGAACAAGATAATCGCTAAGTGGATGAGTTAAATCTGAGAGACATGAAGATAGTATTGTTAAGTAGAGTACTGTAGACCCACTGGTGAGGTTAATTCAGGATAAAGAAATACACAAGTGGGACACACAATCCATGTACCTGTACTTAAACAAAAATCCAACCATACACTGCTTTCTTAACTGAACACCAAAGACACAGATTCAGTTCTACCTTCATTTATGTTATGTCGTACATTGCTTAGAACAAGATCTGAAAATAACAAACTAAAAGCCTTAATATTTCTCTAGTTCTGTTACTTCTACTTGTAACGGTAAGTGGTAGTGATCCAAATACACTCTTTCTCACACACTTCTTAAGGGAGTTGCATACTTTTCTTTTGAATTTATTTATTTATTTTTTTTAGCCGGCTCAGCTTCCCTAACCTATTCTCCATAGCCCTTCTGCATAAAGGCTCCGCCTGACCTCTTAGCATTTATCTTTTCTTTTACCCACTCACTGATATGTCCATCTTCTGAGTCCCAGAGAACCTTCTTTTCATTTTCTTGGCATTGGTTGTCCCTAACTGGTTGTTGGGAGCTTCCTACTTATGCTTTTATTCAGTTTTTGGCCATTGATCTGCCATTTCTAGGGTGGACTCTTCTTAGATGTGATCCAGCTTATTTCTTTTTGTTCACTTCTAGAGATTTTAGAATCTGTTTCTATTTATTAAAGGAACAAGTACCAGATTCTACTTTATAGATGTATGTATATGTGTATGTATATGTATATGCATAGCATGCACAAGTTTAAATTTTTAAAAATCAAACTAAGGAAGACCAGATTTTACTAATAGAAAATGGCAGCCTCTTCACATTTTTCTGACCTCAGTATTGACTATAATAAGAGTCAAAGTTTCCACTCTCAGAGTAGAAAGCATATACCACTAGACGTTGCTCTCTACCACCCAAGCAAAGTAGTCACAGTGGGGGAATCTATTAATTACCCCCACCACTTTTTTTTTTTGACTCAAAGTGGCAATATAGCAGGTGTTCAATAAATGAAACTGCACATCTGTGCTGAAATTTTTGGAGACTTTTGATTCCATTGTGTATATACGACAGTGTACATCAAGGTAAAGAGTATCCTTTACAAGCATTACATATGCTTAATTTCGGGGCACCTGGGTGGCCCAGTCGGTTAAGCCACCTCTCTCTCTGCCCCTCCCCTACTCACACGGTCTCTGTCTCTCTCAAAATAAATAAATAAACTTAAAGAAATTTTAATATACTTAATTTCATTTTAAATAAAATCCAAATATGACAGATTTTTTTATTATGAAAAGCTTTTAAAATTTTACTGGGAAATTTTCTTTGTTGTCACAATTAAATCTTATTTGAGATGATTCACTATAGGTCTTGAAGAGTGAATTTCCCAGTGTACTTAGACAAAATGGTAGAAGAGAAAAAGAACATTCAGGCATCCATGAAAGTTTAAAAAATAACTAAATATAAATCTGACATAGATATATATGTAGAGTAAAAATAAATCTAAAATCTTCTCAGACAGCCAAGGTTTAGAAATACTTAGTAGGTCATTTTCAAACCTATATAAAACTGTTGTGAGCTGTTGACTACTTCAAATAAAATAGGAATTTATATAAGTGAAGTACAAACTGAAATAGAACCAAAATGCTTTTAGAGTTTCAAAATGAATAGCCGGAATTTTACTGAATTTTCTGTGTGGTGAGGGTGGAGCTGGACCTCCAGAGAGGAAAAAAAATGAAGCTAATACATGGAAAAGAAGATATTGCTCCCAGGGGGCAATTGAGATCTCCTAGAGGGGAGAAACCAAGTGAAATCTAACAGTCTTGCTTCATTTTGTGGCTTTCTTCTACTAAGACCTCAGAGAATTTTGAGTTCCAAGAAGGTCCATAAAGGGAATTTTGAAATACTCTTAACAGATCTGTTCTTGAAATAAGGCCACTGAACTGAGCAAGGTGCTTTGCCAACACATTGACTCAGAGTCCTGACCAACCCTGATCCCAGGCCTTTACGACAATTCTCTGGCCTTATTCCCATCCCCAGTAGCTGTACAAAATTCATCCACAACACTTCTTCCAAGCCCTACCTTCTAGTGATCTGGTTGAAATGCACTAGTAGTTGTAGAGGTCACCAATAAACACTCAGGCCAAAACATTAATGAACTTTTCAGTCAGTAAATCCAGCTCATTCTGTGGCTGCATAATTACATAGCTGCATCATTCTGTCAGGTTGTAGTTGCTTTAATTTTTTCTGGTCAATGAGAATAATCAATATAAGTATACTTTGTTCCTCTTGCTTGTGGCTTTGATTTCTTGATTTGCGCCACTCCCCTCCACGGCAGCTACTTTGAACAAGTGAACTGTTAACTGCTCAAGAGTTTGAGCAATAATTGTGTACCTTCAAACTTCACTGCCTTTTAAATGGGTATTAACACCTGAAATCCGAATTGTCACAGCCAACTTCTAGGGACAGAAGCAACCCTAGTATCTGCATTCCTTTGTTAACAGAAACCATGCAGATCCTTCCGTGTAAGTATTTATTAAGCATCCATCTCTATAAATCTTTGTACTAGGAAGTGAATAATAAATAGGAATTGGACCATTATTCAATCAGAATATATATATATATATATATTTTTTTTTAATTTAAACTTATTTATTTATTTTGAGAGAGAGAGAGATTGCAAGCTTGAGCAGGGAGGTGCAGAGAGAGAAAGATAGAGAGAAAATCTCCAGCAGGCTCTGCACTGTCAGCTCAGAGCCCATCATGGGGCTTGAACTCACAAACCATGAGCCCAAGACCTGAGCTGAAACAGAATTGATCTCTTAACCAACTGAGCCACCCAAGTGCCCCTCAATCAGAACATATTTAAATCAAACAGCATAATTAAGGAAGAAATTTATTTATTTACTAATCACTGTGTCTAGGTTCCCTTTCAGAGTCACACCCAGATATAAATCTTGGAAAGAAAAAAAAATAATAAGATACATCTTTGGACAGCATCCCTGAATTTGGTTAGATGGGAAATTGCAATCCCTGTTCAGAAATCTAAAAACCTGTAAGGATTCCAATGTGATTTAAAATAAGCCACCATCCCTGATAATCCAAAATGAAAACATCAAAACAAGAAAACTGCATGTGCTTCTCTCACCTGTTTCATCTCTGGTCCTAATTGTGCCTTATACTTAGTCATGTTCTCAGTGCTTTTTGACAAGACAGCAATGAGGCATCAGCAGACACTGCATGAACTTCAGTAGGCAAATCGAGTCACTCAAGGGCCTTCTTTTAATATCTTGGATCATTATTGCAAAGATAAAAGCGGGGTTTCTGAACGAGTAAAATTCAAAGGAACTTAGCAATTAGATTGGTGACAATACTAGATCATCTGGTACATTTTCTTGGTTGGTTCAGAAATTTCTACACAAACGGACTACTCTAATTTGACTAGTATAATTTGCAATGTTACAGATGATACAGTTTGCCTTTCTTCTACCAAGAAAATAGATCTGTCTTATTTCTCCTCTTTGGCTTGAAAAGCATTTTTGTTCAACTCCATTATCACTAGGAATGTCATTTGAAATTATTCTCAGTCATTTCTTTAAATCCTAGATATTTTTTTCTTGCAGATATCTAGGAGCTGTTTCTTGTGGAAAGGTGCAAAGTTCTATGGAGAATATATGAAGACATTCTTTCCTTTGAGATATTTATAAATTCTCTCTACACAGGATACACACACACACATCAATGGGTAAATACTAAAAACCTTGCATTTGCGTCAGCACAAATAAATATGTTGAAGCATAAAATAGCCTAATGATCTTTAGATAGTCCTCAGATAACCAAGATTTAATATCATGTTATTTAATATTTTATATTAAATAGTTAAAAGAAGGGAGAGTTATTAATATTTTATTAATATATTTCAAATTTGTAGGTTTTAAGAGGTTATAAGAACCTTGGTAATCATTTAAACTTTCAAAGATAATAAGTTAATAATTTATTGGAGTCAGAGCACCTGCCTCTGTTTGAGGTAGCAGTAGTCTAGTCATCAATTTCATGAATATTCTTGAGCACTTAATATGTGTCAGTATTTCATGTCACTCTGTGTTAGAAAAGGGATTGTGGAAGTAGGATGGTGTGAAAAGATTTTTCTTTAAATCTTGTTTGTAAGGTGATTATAGTTTCATACCAAACAATAGCAACAGCAACAAAAAATGCCCTCAAGAACTGATATTCACTTGCAGGATAGAGGAGTCTGGGTTCTAGGTAAATATTTTAAATGTATGGATAATATTGCAGAATTGTTGACCACTTTCTTAAAAGTATTAAAAAAAACTAATTTTCTTTTAAGAAATTGCTATTCTGGCCAATACATTTACAATTTGAACTAATATTTGAGTTGTGACTTAAAACATGACATACTTGTAATTATTGACAACTATGTGTCATTGGAGTTGTCAGTCAAAACATCTAGATGTTAGTTGTTCTTACTCTTTATTTAATCCCTTAGCTTTTGATTGTTTTGATGCTTCTCTCTACAATCCAACTGCCATGCTAACGTAATACAATTCTGACACCAGCTATTAAGTCCTGGAAAAATAACTTCTACACTCTCCTCAGTGAGTTTATGAAGGTCACTTTTCACTGATCCATTAGCTTTAAAAGGAGTTGAAAAGGCAGGGCCTGCTTTTTAAAAGCCAAAATTGCAAGGTGGGAATGTTGTTTTGTCTGGTTTTGGTCTTCAAATCAGTGCTTTGCTTTGTTTTTATTGTCTTCTATTAGTAGGGAGTGTGGTGAAGTGGATCTTTCTATTCTAAGCCTCAGGAACGCTATTTGTAATCAGAGATTATTCATATCCTGCAGGAACATCAATGGTTTGCTTTGGTTCGAAAGTTGGAGTAAGGGATGGGAGTAAAGGCAATGTTAGCTCAGAAAAAAAGGCAATCCTTTTCTATTCCCCACAGAATCCTTTACGGAGTAAAAAAAAAAAAAAAAAAAAAAAAAAAAAAAACCATTGGTAGGTAGGGGCTACAGTTCCAGAACATCTTGCCATTAAGTCCAGCCTGCTTTTCTTACAAGCCTCTATCTACCCCTCATTGAATAGTGATGACAGGAGGTTACATAAGTTGCTGAATAGCCCCTTGTTACCTCTAGAGTCAGCCCCACCACCCTCCCACTCTTAATCTGGTCCAAGCTAGAAATGGGGACCAGAGAAGTATCAGCGCTTCTCTGGTTTTCCTGCCCTGTCCCGGCTTCCTCAGCTTCCTGACCTGTCCCTCTCCTCTGAGGAGCTGTGTTACTGCATCCCTTTCCTTCGAATAGATAATTATCTCTTAAGAATGAACAAGAAGGCTAAATATAGGTGGCAGGTCCTGATGCCTCCCTGTCTCCATTCCAGGACCCCTAAGGCTTGCACCACACAAGCTCCTCTGACTCCACAGATAGCAGCTGAGCACCTCCCCCTCTTTCTGTTGGTCCTTGATGGAAACCCTCACACAGCAAGCTGCTTCATTTACCCAGTCTCTGCTTCCCAGTCCTTGCTGGATTTCCCAACTCCCTGGCTGTATCTGAATAATAGAATCGTTCCAAACCTTTGTTACTGATTGGCTCATGTGTCTGTGGGTCTTATAGGTGTGTTTTTCGGCTGGCTTGGTTGGAGCTAGATGGTCTTGATGGCCTCCCTCACATGTTTGGGGCCTCAGCTAAACTGGAGGAGTGGCTTGGATGGCTGGGGTCTTTCTTCTCGTGATCTCTCATCCTCCAGGAGCTGAGACTGGTTTTGGCTTTCTTGATATGGCAGTCTCAGGCTTCAGCAGTGTGAGAGGGCAGCACTATCATGCCAAGGCTGTTCAAAACTCCACTTACATCCTGTTTGCTAATGTGCCCTGTGCCAAACAAAGCAAGTGTCAGGGCCAACCCAGAATCAAGGGGTAGAAAAGTAAACTAAAGCTCTGATGGGCGGAGTGACAACGTCTCATTGCAAAGGGGTGTGGATATCAGAATGGAACTGTAGCTATTTTTCAGAGAGCTTTAGTAGGAAGCTTGGGAAAGGTTGTCACAGCTGTAATTGTATTTCCTTACACATTCGTTCTCTCAACCCTAAATTCAGGACTCAATGTGAAGTTGTAAACTAGTGGCTTTCGCTGAGGAATTGTCCCCTCCCTACTTTTATTCTTTAAAGTATGACACTTTGGAATTAATCTTGGCTCTAACTGCCATAGCATATGGCTGCCTTCTTCTTTTTTTATTTTCCTCAGCATGTCTTATCACTGTGCCTAAATTGAGTTAATTGCTTTTTTAAAAATTAAATGTCCATTTTTTAAAATTTTAATCTTGTTTTATATTCCCTTTGGATAGTTTCAAATACTTTATCTGCTTTTGTTTTGAGTATTTGTGATATATTGGTGTTATTTATGAAAAGAGTTTTATTTGTATAGGCTGTGTTGTCCGGTTCATTTTTTTCCTTTGCTTTTCTTCTCCCCTCCCCACCGCCCCCCCCCCCGCACCTTTTTTTTTCTTTTTAGCAAAGATAGTTATGCTATAAAAACAGTCCCCTTGCTGATCTATAATTTTCTCTAGACATTTTCTCTGAGCTCCATGCGTTGTTTATCATTACCCTTTGTTTATAGCCAGATTTGAGGCCATGCTGCAATTCTCATAAACAAATCAATTTGAATTAATTTGCCAAGTAGAGTTAACGAGGCATTGTATGAATTCAAGATATACTACAACTATTGCATTCCCTGAGGTCATTTCCTCCCGGGGAAAATTTTGATTCTTGTACCACATTGCAGTAGTGTATATCTGACCTTTGAATCTTGCACCAAATGATGCGTGGCTGCCAACTGGTTCATTTTTTGAAAAGCCTCGGAAATGCCATCTAACCAAACAAATAGGAGTTCAGACAATTCTTTAATTAATACCTTTGATGGGGGGAAGGGTTATCTTTAAAATCTGTACTCTCTGATGCTTGCCTATGCTAGGAGTTCTATTTCCAGTGACATTTTAAGTGGGTAGGTTGCGAAACATTCAAATAGGGAAAATATATTTCTTAGATAATCTTTGAAATCCCTTCCACCTTAATATTGTACACCCCTTCTCCCAAAATATAAACTGTAAGTTCAAAGAACTCTACTCCCAGAAGCAGCATTTTAAACTATAAAACATAACAACATTTGCTTAAGCAGGATCTCTGTGGTTGTGTATCCTTCCCTTCAGGCCCACCCCTTCACCCTTACACATCATCTGTCACCAACATGACATCTAGAAAGGAAAATTTCCCTCAGAATGTAAAAGCTGGGGGGAAAAAAAGGAATGTAAAGGCCAGTACACACAAATGAATAGGAAAAGCCGATTCTCCTTTACTCTGAGGAAATGGTAATAGAGTTTCTCAAGGGAGTTCAAATCTCTGGGTCTTAGATGTATAATTTCCCTGATGCTTAAGGAATTGAACCCAAGCCCCCATTAATGTCTGCTCAGTCAGAAGAGAAACCTAGGTTGGGCAAAGTGTCCCAAATTTTACATTGTAAAGAAGGATGAATCTCTTAAATTTGAGACTGATACACACAAATTCTCAAGTGTTTTGTGTAACAGAAAAATCATTATGCATTTAACTGTATTTAACAAAGAATCTGATAATGGCTAAGGACTAACATGGGCTCATCAAAACAAGTCTTACCAAACTAGTCTAATTCCCTTTGGATGACAGTAGCAAACTGGCAGATGAGAGAATGTTATAGACACAGTGTATCTTCATTTCCCTGGAAGAGTATAATATCAAGAGAGCTATGACAGTATCTTAAGAAGATCTGCCTCTAGTTGAACTGAAACAGTCAGATGAAGCTTTTTAGTTCCCTGTGTCTATTGCTGTGTAACAAATCACCCCAAAACATAGTGGCTTAAAACAACAAAAACTTACCATCCCACAGTTTCTGTAGGTCAGGATTTGGTAGCAACTTAGTTGAGTGGATCTGGATCAAGGTGGCTGATGAGTTGACATCAAGATCGCAACTGGGTCTGCAGTCATCTCAAGACTTACATAGGCATGGAGGGTCTGGTAGCCTCAGGTCCTTGAACATGTAGGTCTCTCCAAAGGGTTTAAGTATCCTTATGATATAATACTAGCTTCCCTAGAATGGGTATTGAGAGGGAGAGGGAGAATGAGGGAGGGAGAGAAAATGAGAGAGAGAAGTCACAGTGCCTTTTTTGATCTAGTCCCTCAAGTCACACACTGTCACTTCCAACATACGCTGTTCTTTAGAATTGAGTCAGTACTAAGTAGAGCCCACATGCAAGGTTGGAGAATCAAGCCCCGTATCTTACAGAAAGGAGTTTTAAAGAATTTGTAGACATTTTAAAGCCATCACAAAATCCTATTCTGTAAATTTTTCAGGGTCTTGAATAAAAGCACAAAGTTATGCTTATCAAATTTGCAGATGGCATAAAGCTGAGAAATGTGTCTCCTACAAGAGACAAAAGGCCTAGAGTTAAGCATTTTCTTATCAGGTCGGAATGCTGCTATGAAAGAAAAATGAATAAATTTAATGGGGTGTAATTAAAGTCCTGCTTTGAAGTTCATAAAGTGTGTTGCATGACCGTAAGATGGCCAAAACTTTGCAGAAAGCAATTCAGTTAGAAATCGTGCTGGGTTTTAGTTGGAAATAAGCCTCATGTGTGACAGTCCCGTGATGTGGTTGTTTAGACAAGTGTTGCAAACCAGTATATTAACCAGATCAAGGGTGGGTAGTACCCAATACAGTGATTGTGGTCTTTAGATCCCTTGAGAATAATATATTCATTTGTACGTATGAGGTTTGAGGTTGGTCTAGAAGACCTATAATTTATAAATACCAGCAGTTCCATCAGATCTAAACAGAAGAATTCCGACAGCATCGGTTTATCATGGCACCAGACATGTTGATATTGGTGTGACTTTCCTATTGATGAGGATGAAAATGTTTATATTTGTTACCCATTAAAGTTGTCCTTCCATACTTCCTACCTATCCTCTGAGCTGTATAGGAACACTGCACATTCATGATATTTTTTTTTCTTTTCACCAAATATTCTAGCATTCTGCCTTTAAAAACATTGAGTTTGATTTCCTCTGCATGACAGGAATGAAAGGGAAAAGGGAGTGGAGAGAGGAAAGTTGCTAGAAAGAAATGAAAGAAGCAGATTAAAGAGACACAAGAAGACACAGGGATGCATGAATCACAGGGAAGAATGACCCCAAAATAACACTGTGGCTTTTGCCTCAAGGAGGAAATAAGTGATAAGAATAAAAGGCACCTGGGGGGATCCGGAAGGGGTCATATGTCAAATGGTTGAAGACTGGACATTAGCGCTTCATGTCAAAAGGAAATTTGAAAAGACTTGACACTAAAAATTGTGTAGTGAAGTAATTTTTGTGAGTTTACCGTCTTTTGAGTTTAATCCTTTTGAATTGGGCACTATTTTAATAATAGCAACAATAGTGACAAGTCCTGTATTGAGCACTTAAGTTGTGCCACACATTGTACTAAGGACTTTATATACCTTTAGTTCTCACTGCAACCCCATGTTGCAGTTATTATTATAATCCTCATTTTATATATGAAGAAAATACAGCTTGAAGAGACAAGACATAGATATTTTAAACATGTTTACCAGAAAGGAACTAGACAAAATTCAGACATTGCTATTGACTAGTCTAGCTTTAGTTCATATTTTGGAATAATTATGGAAGGAAATAAAATTTTGTAGCCTATTTATATTTTAATTTGTAGCATGCCATTTTTGAAAGTGGCTCTTAAATAAAGAATAGATGCTACATAGATCTATTGTACTGAAGCAGATTCCATTAGAAATTGCTTGAAAATATTCCTTTAAATTATGTAAACAAATAAAGATATTGCAGTCCTGTTTTAGTAATATTTCTGGGATTGAAAGTATCCTTTATGGGTGAGGAGAAATGAGAAATTTCAGGGGAAAAGGGCTTCAGAAAGAGAGTTGAGACTGGCATCAACATGCAGGGAAAGGGTAGGGACTGGTAATATATGTTCTCATTGTTGCATCAGGGTAAATGGTCTTTAATATAATTACATTTCAACAGAAATGGCACTTTCATTTAGATTTGGGATATGAAAGAGAAGTTCAATGTTAACGTATTTGCACAAAAACTCACCTCAGCCAGGAACAAAGGTTAAGGAATTGAGACATGGTCACTTGGATACCTGGACATTGAGCAGGGTTACATCCCTAACATGGTCCTCATCTCTCAACATGTGTTAGGGAAAGATCCTGAGAATTAAAATAAATCGTAAACTCTCCCCATTCTCAACCTCTTTGAACACCTCCTAAACTAAGCTCTTTCCTGGATTATTGCATTTAATTTGTATAAAACCTTGCAATAAAGGCTATTATTATCTTCTTTTTTTTAAGTGAAGAAACTCTAGTCATCTAAAGTAAGTAAATTGTTCAAGTTCACAGAAATGGTAAATGTCTGAGATAGGATTTCACCCAGAGTCTCTCAGACTCCACAGCCAATGCTCTTTTCATTCATGTTTGAGCCATCTTTGCTTCAACAGCTTAACTCCAGTAGCCTAGAGATGGTGAATTGATACAAAATTACTTTGATACAGGAAGAGAATAGTATGGTTTTCCACATATGTCTTCCATTCCTGAACATTTCCAATACACATGAGATAGTAAGATTCCTTGGCCAAGTTAGGGTATGCCTGGGTGACCCATACTGCTTTCCAGAAGCAAACATCTCATCACTTGGGAAAGGTGGATCCCTTGGCTCACAGAACCACCCAACTAAGTCTGGAGAATCTTGCTTACTTAATAATGCCCTTGTGCTCTTAGTCTGTTAATTCACTTCCCCCAGTTGATCAGTTTTCTCCTCCAAGAAATTAATTTCTTTCCTTGGCACATGGTAGGATCAAGCTCATAGTATATAAATAGTTCTTTTTTCTTTAGCCCCAAAGGTGTGTTTTGAGGATTAATGAGATGATGCTTATAATTGCATTTTGAGCTTTTTGGTTGAAAGGCACTTTATAAATACTAGTTATTTGGTTTTTGTTGAGGTCTAATCCATCACTTACAAGTGGCCAAACATTCAGGATGCCCTCTGGGTAGCACAGTAGCCCACTTTTTGACTCCGAGGGGAGTTCATCTGAGTCAACATCAGGAAGGAGACCAGAGCCAAGCTTAGAGAATTTCCCCAGTTCCTTTTCTTTAGTGTCTTATATTTGCTTTGAAACTCACGAAGTGTTCTTTAGGGAGAGAGACTTTGTAAGAACCTCTGAAAGCCCTACGACTTGAGCCTACTCACATCGATTTTCTTTTGCCTCTGGCTCTAATACATAGTATTCATTCTTTGACTGTTCGTTAGACCCATGGTCTCATTTTTTAGTGTCAAGAAAACAATAAAAAAAAACCTTTTTTTTTCCCTTTTATTCTAGGACTCAAAACAAAATGCAAAAAAAAATACCTCTGGCATTAATTTTGCACAGATGAATGCTGTTACAGTATTCCTATTAGCATGTCCATGTGCTTGACAACATTTCAGATGGTATTTATAGGAATTTTCTGCCAGCCTGGTGCAAATTGCCAGAACCTTTAGGACACTCTTCCTCAACACAGAAGCAGTATATCCTCATTACCTGTGGCTGGACCAAGAAATCACATTAGTCAATGCCTGAATTGTTCCTTTACTTTCAGTGGTTTAAGAAACCCACTTTGTTTTGGAAATGGGGTTAGCTGAGTATATTTTAAAAGACTCAGAAATCTAAAAAGAGCAACAGCTAGGAGATTTAGGGGATATTTAGGATGTTTTATTTTTCTATGTTTCATTGATCTTTGAAAGATAACCTTTGCCAGACCAAATGGAATATGCCCATGTTTTGAATGGAGGCCTGTAAAGTCCTGAGGCCATGGAAGTACACCCTTTAGATCGTTAGGGAACAACTGAATTGTATTAATAATGGTTTTTAAAACTTGAATGTTTTTCATACCCGTGTTCTGAATATGCTGTACCTCTTATTATCTTATACGAGGTCCAATGGTGAATTGGGAAATGGGGAAACTGAGCCCAAGTCACTTGCATGAGGTCACACAGCTATTAAATGCTAAAGTTAGAACCCAAAGCTAAACTGGTCTCTAAAGCCCATGCGTTTAACTCCTGTGCTGTATTAATTATGGCTTAAAGAAACTAAGTATAATAGCTAATGAATAGGATCTGCATTTGGACCAACAGAGTATATAAAGGTGTTGTAAAATTTATTTTCCTTGCTGTACAAAAGTTGTCTGTTATCATTTCATTCTTCTATTTAAAGAATACTTATTCCTTTGGGACTGACAACAAATTTCAAATTTACTCCTCTGAGACCACAAAGAGGGTCTGATGTATTGGGGAACTGTTGAAGGGTCAACTTGCCTTCTTTGTCTTACTTACTCTGTTCTCCTTTTTTAATCCTAAATAGATTCATTCAAATGTAAGAAACATGAGGTATTTCTGAATAAAGTTTGAAGCTATGTATGAACCAGTTGGGCCTCAATAATCTCACCTCAGAGTATTCTGTTCTTCATAATATTATAATTCAACAGTGCCTGTTGTATGTGTCTCCAGGAGTTGAAACACTTGATAATTAGAAGCAATGATACAAATGCAAGTGAATTTAGGAGGCCAGTGGCAAAAAAAATTATCAATTTCTGATAAAAAATGCATGGACGCACACACAAATACACTCACCTACACACCTTTATTTTAAGTAGAATAAAATGTGACTAATTTCTTTTCTAAAGCTCAGTTCTTTGTAGGTGAGTGTCACATCTATATAGTAATTTAAGAACTGTCTATTTAAAGATCTCATGGTATAATTTATAGATTTCTCAGTGTGTTTGAGAAGTGTGGTCATTACATTTTGTTGGTCTAATTAGTAATGCACATATGTCTCTTTTTAGTGACATCATGACATTACTGTTCATAAGGCCATTCTTTCTTGAGGATATCATTACTTTCTATTGAAGAATTGATTTCACTCTTTGTTTAAATTTTCATACTGGTTGCTATATCAAATGTACAACTGAATGTCATTAAGGATTTAATACAAATGTAGATTAATTTTTACAAGGTTTGCTCAGCTTTCAGGGTACTCGCTCTCTATGAATTCTTATGTTTAGAAGGTTGTTTACTCTTTAGTCAGTCTAGCAAATGGGGCTTGGGGTAAATGAACTCATTCTCATGCACATGTTTCTAAAACAGTTCTTACTAATGTTTCAGATAAATTAAAATAAAAACCAACAAGAACATGAAAAGAGACTAAGAACAATGTTAATGTGGCAATTTAAACCGGTTTGGTTTTCCAAATGACCTTCCATCTTTCACAACTTTTAACAGTATGCAAGATCACTATCGTTAGTGCCAGACAGTATCGGTCTGGTGTGGAAAACTTAAAACTTTTTTCTAAATGTCTTTAAAGCTGAGATGGAGAAGAATGACTCTCTCTCTTTCACTTCCCCATGGGTCTAAGGTTGAATCATGGCTATGCTGTCCTCCCAACATATCGCTTATTGATTATCCAACATAGTTTTCTCTTTTACTCGCATGTACCATGCCTCAAAATTATCTTCTGTAGAGCTTTAGGTTTGAGACAGAGTGTATGGGGAGGGCATGCTTAGGAGGACCAAGAGCCCCTATGTATTTAGAGAAAGTAAATCATTGTGCTTTCTAATTTACTTAATTTAGTGCGTATAGAACTCTGGCAGTTTGGAATTTTGGATACTACTGATTTTACCCTGCATGTTTCTAAGAATATTTAGCTTTATATTTGCTATCAACTTCACTAATCCATTCCACAGTGAGTGGAGAGACGGTTATCACTATATTAATGTTGCAGCCAACAACAAGTTACAGAAAACCCAAAGTAATAGAATATATTTAAGGTGAATCTGGCACAACCCATTTGCCATCTTTCAGTATAATGCTTTGTTGTAACTAAAACTTGAGAGGGGTCAAAGCTTATGAAGATGGATGGTATCCCTCGTGTTGTCTGTCTTCTTTAGGGGTAAGATTAACAGTTAGAGATATAGGTTCTTTTCAGAAAAGTGCATGCTCCTTTTCTGTGAAGACATGTAAGAATTTACCCAAATTCATTTTGGATTAATAGAATTCTGAATACCCAAATCTACCAAGGAGGATCATTATGATAATCTCTAATTGGTAACTACATTAGCAGATAAAACTAACTTCTTTTGCCCTGAAGTTTGAAACACCAAGTTGCCTTTTTTTTCTTTTTTAATTTTTTTTTTTAACATTTATTTATTATTGAGAGAGAGAGACAGAGCATGAGCATGGGAGGGGCAGAGAGAGAGGAGGAGACACAGAATCCGAAGCAGGCTCCAGGCTCTGAGCTGTCAGCACAGAGCCCAACGTGGGGCTCAAACCCACAAACTGGGAGATCATGACCTGAGTCCAAGTTGGACGCTTAACCGACTGAGCCATCCAGGCGCCCCAAGAAGTTGCCTTTCTGTTTTTTCTCCTTGCCTGCAGCCTCTCCCTTTCCTTTTTATTTGTGTAAGAAACAATACTCCATTCATTGTAGTTTATCTTTTGATATGTTAATATTATGTTTTATCCCAACCAGAGAAGATACCATGATGGAGGCTGGAAACAGATCCATAGTTGTCTCTTTCATGAGCTTTGTGTTTGTTGTTGTCGTTGTTGTTATTAGTTTTTATCCCTTGGGAAGGAGAATGAGTCACCTTCTTAAATCATTTGTTCATAGCAGAAATGAATAGGAAATCTTGGAAACATCTCCCAACATAGCCACCCCTTTCCTATCTTATACCTCATGGAAGGCAGGTACTAGTTTAGTCACATGTGGAATCTTCTCTGTCAATAATTCCTATAAGAAGGTGGCTCTGAGATTGAAATGCCATGGTGACCTTTTAACTTGGCCTGTTGCTATATTTAATCCTAACAGTTTTCTTTCTGGCTTTTAGATTTTTTTGTAAATCGTTTCCAAGAGCACCTGTTTTGAGATTTTTATTTCATTTTTAATGTTGGTAATTTGGAATGGGATTCCCTAAGTTCCAGTATAGGGCTGTGAGTGAAAATTCATGAATTAAAATTCACTAGTTTCTGCTTGATCACTGTGAGGTTGGTTGATGAGACAGAACAGTTCCCCAAACATGGCTTCATTATTTTGTGATTTGAAGCATATTCATTAGGGGTATATCTCTACAATACTACTCTCCAAGTCTGTCCTAATTAGACAAATCATCCATGGATGGTAACAACAGTTACAAAAAGAATAAGGGGGCATCGTAGCAGTTAAAAGCATTATGTTTGAGGCTTAAAATTAATTAGATATTTCATGCCTGAAGGAGGTATCCTGAACAGACTTTATGAATAGATACTTGTTCAGAAAGGACCTCTCATAGAAAGGTAAGAGAGAGAGAGACTAGATAAACATATAAAGCTTGCACTAGTAATAGTTATTACTAGTAGTATTACTAGTAGTATTACTAGTAATAGTTATTACTAGTAGTAATATTACTAGTAGTAATATTACTAGTAGTAATAAAATTTAGGTACTTAAAAGTCTGCTAATACTCTATCACTATGTTTATAGCTGCTTTGATTTACAAATATTTACTTTGGGTTTTCTTCTTTTTTAAAATGTAGAACAAGTCCGGACAGATGAATAGAGATGTAAAGAATCATCTGTGATACTCTATTTAACATAGTTGATGAGATACCAAGGCCTCAGAATAAGAAGTCACCCTTGGCCATCAAGACTTAAATTGTCTTCTTCCCTCCACCAGAAGTTAGAGCAGTTACAAACACTTGAGAATAAGGAAGTACATGACCCCATGCTTCTGATAGGGTTCAGTACTGTGAGAGTAGATCATGCATGACTGAGACAATGCAAGTTTCCTACCATAGATAAAGCTGATCTGATAGGCAAATTATTCACAAACCAGGAAAATCCTGTGCTTCCATTGGCCCAATTGAGGTGTGGTTGGGGTGAGATGGATTCCCATCTCATGCTCCATGTCCAAAATATGATGATGGAGCACTGCATAGCTAAGACTAGCCTGACCTCAAACCTGTCAACCATGGGCAGAGTGACTTCGACTCCACCTCTACTAAAGATAAATTGATATCTATCTCTAAAAACTTCATAAACAAACCAACAACCTAGGATGTTTTTAATGACGTATTGACTTTTCAGATTGTTTTTTAAGCTGTTTTTTAAACTTTAAAGGCAACACTGATAATGAACGCTTCCAAATGGTAAAACAGAAAATCCCCTTCAAATATAACCGGCCCGTAGAGGAGTGGCTGCAGGAAAAAGGTAACCGTCGTTAAAACTTTCATTTTAAAATCATTTGATTCTAAACCCTCATTTTTAAAGCCTGCAAATAAATGTTCCTTAAATGATAATCGCCTGCTGCATAAATGACTGTTTTAATTTTCATTATAATTTGTGTCAGCTTCCACCTGCCATATGTTGATAAATCATGCTATAATACATTGCCATTAAAATACAGTTAAAGGGACTAACATCTAGCTTGCTATCAGCATGATAACCACAAACAAGAAATTCCAGGATCCTCTAAAAAAGAAATGTATTATGGCAATTTAACCACTGCATGACATTATTTGTTAATTTGTTTTAAATTACCTCTTATACCAAAGCTTTCTAAAGAAATTTCAAAAGTACTCTTTAAACTTACATCTTGAGGCTGTTTTGGCTTTACTCTCTAGCATGGATAACAAAACAATCATCAGATCGACTCTTATAACATAAACTGCCTAAGACAAATGTTATTAAGGGGAGCAGTGTTTTTTTAACAATTTGTTTTTAAACAAAGAACAAGAAAGATGAATTTTGCCTTTAGATTCAAACTTACAGAGGCAAAAGTATTTCATAAGAGGTTAATTGTGTCCTAGTTGCTGGCTGAAACTAAAAAAAAAAAAAGCTTATTTTACACTTTGGTTGTATAATACCCTTATGTGTTTAATATTTATGCAACAAAAGTGGAAGTGGTTAAGACAATGCGTTGGAAAAGAAAGGCTCATGAAAGGCAAAACAGCAGTTCTGATTTACTGAAGAAAACAACCACTTTGTTAATAAAAGAGGGCAGCGGTTATACCTGATGTTAGAATTTTCTGTGTGGCTTCTATTTGTTACCACGTAAAACTATTATCTTCCAATGAAGAAAATTCTCTATTTTCAGAAGCTATTTATTCCCTTCTTTCCTGAGCCAGTGCAAGCTACTCTTGTCTCGAGACCTTCAGTGGGTTCTTAAAATTCGTAGAGATTTGATGTAGTTACACATAAAAAGTAATTGAATATATTAATATGTAACCTAAGCAAGCTTAATTACAGTCTTAAGTTGGGTGACAACATTCAGACCCTTAAACACGGAAAATCCTCACTGAGACTTAACTGTTTGCCCTGTTTTTAACGTATGTGGTCTAATTAAAAATAAATTAAGAATAACTCTAAAAAGCAAATAATTCATTTAGTAATCACCAGCTCATAAAGTCCCTTTAACATTAAAGACTATGATTGCCTCACGTTTTAAAAAAAGGAGAAGAAAACTAGATGCATGTCTGAGTCTCATGTGCCTGAGAGAACTTTTTTTTCTTTCAATTTTATGTTAATAATATTTTCTTTTACTCCATTGCCTTTTGAAGTCTAAGTTGAAGAGCATGCCAGGCGTTTTCATTTGTATAAACCATTATAAAGTTATGAGTAGGCTTTTAGTTTTCCTGCTGATAGCATTGTTATCAGTTGGCTTTCATATAGAGAGACACTTTGAAATATACAACAAATCGAGGGGGAAGGGTGGTTCAGGTGGGATGGAGGGCGGCTTTCTAGTTTCTTAACCAAATATGTATATGTTCATATATGCATATAATATTGAAAATGGTATTTGCAATCTTGGAGTTTCTCTCTTCTGCATTATTTTAACGGAAATTACTTTTTTTTACACTTTGGGTGAGTAACATCTATTCATTCTATTGCTTTACCCCTTCCTCTGTCTAGCTAACCTTCCCTTCAAAAGGAGTAGAAAATATATACCAAAAGACCTTGTAAAGACAATGAGTGAAAAAGGGTAAAGATGGAAGGATGAATAGGCAGACGTATCAGGAAAGTACTTGGAATGCCTCTTTGAAGTTATTTCTGTCATTGGAGAAGAGATGTGGGTCACAACATCCCTGAGTCTGTTTTCTGGCTCTGTCTACTATTGACTGATACTTTCTGACCTTAGACAATCCATTTAACCTCTTTATATCTCAGATTTCCCATATGAGGAGAGGAGAAATAATACTGCCTATTCCCCAAGGGTGTTCTGAGGTTTAATTAATTAGTCTTTGTGTGACACTGTCTGGAGACGTGCAAAGATTTAATTTAAGCAGTATGTGAACTTGATATCCAAATGAGGTAGTAATAATGACTTCCAAGAACATGGGCACCTAAAACAAAACAGAAAGTAACCTGCTACAAACCCAGTACTAGTATAACCAAATTGAGTATTATGGATAATAGAACAATTCTTAGTTTGGGTTATAGATATAGATATAATGGCTGCTTATTATAAAAAAAAACACAACTGATCATAATGAATAACAATAATGAAATCTGGCATTGATTTTGAGAAATCTGGGGCAAATGATAAAACTTTCTCCAGTCAGTCCCTTATAATACCGCTTTTTAGGGAGAGGGTAGTGACGACTGATTCCCAGTTTATTCCCTTACTCCTGCTTAGGTTGGAGAGGTAAAATGACGAGAGGAAGAGATGGTGGGAAACTGAGAGTTTCCCACTATTACTTTAGTGATTGCCAACTTTACTCTTAACTTCCTAATCCAAGGTACAGAGGGCTAGGAAAGGGTCTATAACTAAAAGAAAAACAGATATAGCCAGAAACAGACCATGAAATAGACAAGCAAACAGAAATCCATACACTTCCCATAGCATGATGGAAAATTGAAGCATAGACAACCTCCTTCCCTATTTCACCCAACTAGTGTCTTCTTCTCAAGAAATAATTACTCAGATCTCTCTGAGATCACAACCATAGCCAGAAGTGGAGCAGTGGCTTAATCCTGTAGCCCAGAAAACATGCCTTGCCCTTCTCCATGCTTGGGTTAGTCTTGATCAAGCAAAGACCACTTTATGGAGTGTAATGTGGCAACTGGAATGAAAGAGATCCATCATTTCTAGCTAGTGTAATTCAACTTTGCATTTCAATTTTCTCTCTCTTTTTATTTGTAATAATTGTCAGAATGATATCACCAGGAAAATAAGGTGGACTGTTATTGATGTGAAGTGCTTTCAGAAATACTAGAAATATAAAATCTCTTACCTATAACTAGCTATATCTATTAACTGATCATCGATGCTAAAGCATATACGAAAAAGGAGATGAGTAAATATTATTGTTGGCCAACAGTTGTGTGAATGGAAGGGATAGCTTGACGTTGGGCTATCTGGTGTAAGCTACTGAATTGAGTCCTAGAGATCTCCTTTTAGGCAGCTTCTTCTTTATTATGTTAAGCTGCCCCCAGTGCCTATGCCTATGCCTATATGGGTGTATTTATTCTCCCTTTCCATCATGACATTTCTTATGCAGTAAGCTTAGGGCTCCTAGATAAAGCTGTAGTCAAAAAAATAACAGTAAAGAGATTTGAGCTGCAGGTCATTATCCAGTGTTATTGTTCATTGAAGATTTTGCTGCATCTTTTGTGAGAAATGAGAGACCAAAGGGCAGGTGATGATGTATGTGCACAGAGCACTGAAGAAATTGGTGGGAAAATAATGGAAATCTATTAGATCTATTTTGATTGTTCCCTTAGCATCTTGACAATTCTGTTATCAAGTCCAACAGATTCCGTTTCCATGCTCCAAATATTTTTATAGAGTGTAGATCATTTTCACTATAACAAAATTCTTTGGTCAGTTCTCCATACTGCAGTGTTTGAAGCTTCCAAAAAGGTATTATTTATAAATTATTCTTGACTATGCTGTTAAGAGTTTCCCCATGAGCAGAATTGACTCTTGTATAAAGAGTTCTCTCTGAGCAGATGCATTTTCCCTTCTTTGCCTCTTTTGTTTCATCCATTATTATGCATTCAGAAGGCATTCCACATTATATACCAGAAATTCAAGGATAGGTAATTATTGTATAGAGTTAAAGAACATGTAATAGTGGTAGAGGATAAGAGCCCAAACATCAGAGTATGCCTCTATTCAAATTAGAGATTGTGGAGCAGAAACCCTAGTCTTTTAAAAATAAGCTCCCTTTTAATAATCAGGCAATAATAACAGAACATTCCAGTCATTTATAGCTAAAAATAATCCAAGTGATTAGATTGAGAATTTGTGGAGCATTGTTTTATTACTGACTTAAGTGGAGAAAAATTCAAAAAGGATATATTTAATTCCATTAATAAGTTTCCCCCACTTCTCCATATGCAAAAGCAGAAGGAATTATCTGGAGAAATAATAGCATAGAATGCCTTGGCCTTAAAAAGCTGTTTGGGTTTTTCTGGGAAAGACCTGGCACTAGAGAGGCTTTTTTAAGTGGAGGTAGTTGGGAGGAAGATAAATTGAGTTGCACTATTCTAGACTCTGTTCTGTCATGATTTCATTCTGATAATTTTCTATTCAGAGAAGCACAAATGGTTCTCCAAATGGGAACTCCAAATAAGTTGAGCTACTGATAGTCTTCAACACATTAATATACCTTTATATCATTTTAAGGAGTTTTTTGTGTCTCTTTTTTTCGTTAATACCCATCCTTTCTTTTATAATGCATTGATTTGGAATGACATTTTCCCCCGCCCCAGAAACATTATCAATGCCTGTTTATTTCCCATATTTTAGGGAGAGATATAGTTGTGTGACCATAATCCGCCCTCTCCAAAGATAAAAGAGATAGGAAATTATCTGTCATGATGTTTATTGTTTAATAAACGTCAAGTATAGATAGAATATTATGTATTATGTAGGAAATGAGGTATTTGGTGAGTAAACTGTTCATATCTATAATGAATCCAAGTCTTTAATTGAAATTTAATTTCAGTTAATTTAGTTATCAGACCTATTTTTTTTAATTCAGTGTCATAAGTTACCTCACAGAGTTTTTGTTTGCCATATATAATTCTTTTTAGTTGTTATTCTGTGACACTGTAAGTTAAAAATGAATACAATAGGTATTTATTACTATTATCACCTGATTTGGGGGTTACTTTCTGTCATCCACAACGACATACCCACCAAAAATACTGCAATGCTTTGTATCATTGAACCAAGATTTCTCATTCCTCACAATAATGAAATAGAGACTCAATTATTCAGTTTATCTAGGATATTCAGCTAGACAGTGGAAGAGATAAACATAGTGAAATGTTACTTGCTACTATCTATTGAGTTTTTGTTATCCAATTTTCTCCTCTTCAATTGCTCAAGGAAGGCTGTTTTGATACCTGGTCCATTCAGACCAGGTAAGACAAAGAAGATAACATATGGGAATAATAATGTTTCCTCCACCCAACCCACTAGGACGGCAGTTAACCATCTTCAACACCCAGGCGCAAATAGCCATTGGCGGAAAAGACAAAGGACGTCTCTTCCAAGGGCAGCTCTCTGGGCTCTATTATGATGGTTTGAAAGTACTGAACATGGCGGCTGAGAACAACCCCAATATTAAAATCAATGGAAGTGTCCGGCTGGTGGGAGAAGTCCCGTCAATCTTGGGAACAACACAGACGACCTCCATGCCACCAGAAATGTCTACCACTGTCATGGAAACCACCACTACAATGGCTACTACTACAACCCGCAAAAATCGTTCTACAGCAAGCATTCAGGTAAGCCTTTCTACAACTATTAATTGAGTCTTCTTGATTGTCTTTGAGACATTACTATAATGTCAGTGTTGCTATATTGCTAAAGTATCTGACTTACCATGTTTGTAAGAAGGATGCCTATAGACACTTATAGGAGTAGAGAAAGACAAAGTCATTGCTAAAGAAGTTATAAAAGTTTTATGTGCACTCATGGGTTATTATCCCTATCATATTTATTGCTGAAATGGTAAGGCTGTTATTCAAAATGAGGAATGGCTAACACTTTCAGTATGAAATACTCCCTCCTTTCATTTCATTTCTTTTCTTTTCAATAGCAAAAAAGGAAAAGGGGGAAGGAAAATTTGTTATCCTAGGAAAGACTATATCCTACTTCAGTTCTATTCACATCCTCTTCATGGCTTTGCTGAAACATGAACCATTCACTTGAGGCCAATGAGTAGCATTAAATCAAGGACAATTGAAGCTAGAAGTTTAACTAATCCTTACAAAATACAGTTTTTGTTTAAATTTTTAAGTGTTGATCAATCACTTATTTTTTATCCATTTTGTTTCCTTTGTATTTGACCAAGATCCTAATTACATTAGAAATTGTGAAGGTCTGAGTTTAGCTACGTAGGAAGTCCTTAGTTTTGTGGAAACACTTTTTGTTTTTTCACTTAAAAGTAATTATACCCACGCTAAAGCTTAATGCTTTGCTGACTCCCTTGGCATTTCATAAATCTAGTTAGTAGGGAATAGGAGGTTAATCGAGTTATTAGCCTTAAATGCTGTGGCATAAAATAAGACATTCCAATTGCTTGTGGGGAAATTACCCCTAGCCTAGTTAGTGTTTATAGATGATTCAGTAGATCAGTACTTGTCCTTTCTGTTTCTTAGTTTTAAGACATTATCCAGGGGCTCAATTGAGCCTTTGACATCACCCTTCCATTGGCTTCAGTGGGCATTGTAAACATAAAGTCAATAATCAATTAAGCCCCCTATGTGTTCTCATTCTTCTGAATTAAGTTTATGTGAGTTAAGTAGAGGTAAAACTGTTGTCTTCCTTTTCCCTTTTCTTTAAGCAGAAATATCCAGGCAGCTCCTTACAGGATCCCACAGTAACAATTTGAATCTGTATGCACTGATGATGTTACCAGGCCAATTTTATGTGTTTTAGAAAGGCTAAGAAGCTGGTTAACATAGCAGTCATATAGTTGTGTGTGCCCTTGCATGTATACCTACATACATGGTGGAAAAAGAAATAGCTTCTTCCCTACTGATATTAAAGCAATAACTCCTGACACTTCACTCTACTCACTGAAAAGAAGATAAAAGGCAATATATATTTCTATTATGACTCTCTATAGCTCAAGAGCAGATCTGTTTATGGTTGGTGAAAGGATAGTTCTGTCTGCACAGGTCCTGGCAGACTTGTTCTGTTTCTGTCATAATACAGTCTGCTAACTCTGTGGGAAGCAGAGGAACAAATGGCTTTTTCTTCATAGGAATGGCTGGTCCTACAGTCTTTTTCAAGACCAAATTTTTACTGACCTCAGGACGATTTAATGATACACAGGGATATAGGGACTAAGCTATGGTAATTATCAGTTTTTGGCTTTCCCTCTTACAGCAAATATTCACATAGGAGCAGACTGAGTGAGTCTTTCCAAAAACTAAGGAAGCCAGAGCTTCCAGAGAAGAGTAGCGTACAAAGTACAGAAGTCTTGCAAGTGATTATGACTCTGAACATCATAGAACCTGTTGTCATTGTGAAGGATGTGGACAGCTGGAGCATGCTCTCTAATAGCCTCCTGTCTGGTGTGTTTCTTTCCCTTTGAGTCCAGTGATAATTGGATTTCATCTACATGACTTTCCTTTTGCTTCTGCAATGGCTATAAAAATGACTTATAAATGTGTTGACATTCTTTGCTTTTAAGGGTTTGTAAATACAAACTCTTAGAGGAAAGACAGTGGACTAGCAGAATTGGATGAAACTGGAATGAGGGATTAAAAAGCTCCATGTTCTTTGTAAAGATTAGCTACAGGAAATAATACCATGCCAAGGATTTCGGCCTTTTTTGTTCTTGCCAACTAGCCAGAAGAACTTTGCCCTGACGCTTGTTGTAATGAGCACTGGGTGTTACGTGTAAGTGATGAAACATTAAATTACACTGTATTATTATTATACTGTATATTAGTTAACTTGAATTTAAATGAAAACTGGAAACGACAAAAAATTAACACAAATAAGAACTTTGCCCTAGGTTACATAAAAATGCAATAGCCTGCCTTGTCACCAACCCTTTTCTCATCTCAAGTACAGATTACATCAAGCCTATGTTTGGACTGGGGACCCAAGATTTAGGACAATTCCTAGACTCTGAAGATTTTGGGTGAGGAAGGTCAGTCTCAGAAGCTCTAATATGCCCTATGTGATCTAGCTAATTTTCTTGGGTGAAATAAACTCACAAAATTTTGACCTCGGAGAAAAAAAAAAGTGGGAAAGACTGGATTTCACGTTTACCAGAACGATCATGTATGAAATCTTATAGCCTTTTCTAGATGATACTCTATTCTGGCTTCCTTTGCTTTGATAGCCTTGCTGGACCAGGGTTGTCCTAAAATTAGACTCATCCAGGAAAAACAAAATAAGCATCAAAACCTGGTGTAAAACCATATGGTTATACAAAAATCCATTGGTTCCTTTTTTTTTTTTTTTTTGAGTTTATTTTGAGATAGAAAGAGAGCATACACATGTGCATGCACAAGTGGTAGAGGGGCAGAGAGAAAGGGAGAGAGAGACTCCCAAGGAGGCTTCATGTTGTCAGCACAGTGTCGGACACAGGGCTCAATCCCATGAACCGTAAAATCGTGACTTGAGCCGAAATCAAGAGTCAGACACTTAACCGACAGAGCCACCCAGATGCCCCTCCAGTGGTTCTTTCTTTAAACATAAGCTAAGAAAATATCATTCGGCAGTTTGTTTCCGATTGGCTTTGATTTGTGTTGATTTCAGACCAAAGGAAACCTGCAAAGTGCCTTCAGTGCTGTTCTTACCTGTGTGTGAACATAAACAAATAGCTTTTCAGTTGACATGGCCCTTCAATGCCCCAGCCTCCTGGAAGTAATCACTACTTTGATATTTCTGATGCTCTTCTTTGTTACAGAACTGCTTGTGGATCATATGCACTGTGTAAATTACTCACAGCTATGGTGCTTGAACATCAGGTCTTCACCCTATATTAAGGAGAGTATCTCCAGGTCCTCTCCTGAACATTAAAAAAAAAAAATTAACATTGAGAAAGCAGGTGGGTGCATTGAGAAGCAGATGAGTACATTGAGAAAGTGAATGCGTGGGTAATAGTACTTAAATAGAGGTAGGTGCTCAATAAATATTTATTGAATAAATTGGAAAACCAAAAAGGCTTTATTACATACCTGTCACTTAGCAACTGAAGCATGGCTTACAGACAATTTTCCCTCCAGGATGATCAACGTGCTTTGGATAGTTTTATTTTTTTTTTTTCTTCAGTGGTAAGGCTATAGCAGTGGTTAAATGCATGTACTTGGAGTCAGGCTGCCTGGGTTTAAAACCTAGATCTTCATATGAGTTCAGTGACTCTGAGCGAGTCACATTGTAGCAGGATTCTAGCACAGAGAGTCATGACACCCCAAGGCTTTTCTTTCCAAGCAGCAGCTTTATTCATGCCGGCACTGCTCGGTTGGGTTCATACCCAAAGAACTGAGCCCTGAACACCACCTAGCATAGTTTTTTATATATTTTCTACTTGTTTGTCTCCCATATATGGCAACACACACAAACATGCAGTCTGATTAAGTGGTCTCATGTTACAAGGTCATGAGGGATGTTGTCACGTACCTTGTTACCTTGAGTTTTTTGTCTTTTTGTGTTTTCTTTCCTTAGGGAGGGGACCCTAACACAACATATGTTCTACTTAGCAATTGTTATGAAACAAATTTTCCCATAACTTAGTGTTTGGGCAGGGCTCAGCAAGGCAATTTTTCTGCTCTACATGGAACTGACTGAGTTTACTCAGTGACTACTCTGGTCTGGAGAGTCTGGCTCCACTCACACACCTTGTGACTTGGTGGGTTAACTAGAAACACTGGACTCAGCTGGATCCATGACCCCCTATATGTAGTTTCTAGGCTTTCTTTCATAGAGGTTTAGGGCTCCTAGAGAAAGTTGTTCCAAGTTTCAGGGAAGGGAGACATTAACCTCACTTATCGATGGGAGGAGAGCAAGAATTAGTAACTAATATAAGCCTACCAAGTTGTAAAATTAGAGGGAGGGAAGGGTATTCCAAGGTACTGCTGACACCATGGGATTGTTGTGAGGGTTAGCTGAGTTAATATAAGTAAAATTCTTAAAACAGGTACATCTTAAAGAATAAGATTGAGGGGCGCCTGGGTGGCGCAGTCGGTTAAGCGTCCGACTTCAGCCAGGTCATGATCTCACGGTCTGTGAGTTCGAGCCCCGCGTCAGGCTCTGGGCTGATGGCTCGGAGCCTGGAGCCTGTTTCCGATTCTGTGTCTCCCTCTCTCTCTGCCCCTCCTCCGTTCATGCTCTGTCTCTGTCTGTCCCAAAAAAAATAAATAAAAACGTTGAAAAAAAAAATTAAAAAAAAAAAAAAAAGAATAAGATTGAATATGTTTTAACCTTATTATTATACTCTGCCCTCAACATTTGGTATGTAAGTCAGTACCCTCTCAGGCAAGGATCTACCTCAGGAAATGGGTCTGCTTCCACTGTCAGTAGCATCTGTAGTTCACAGTGGGGGCTAGGTGGTTTTGGGGGGATAGGGATTTGAAGGAGGGTCAAGGTAGAATTTGAAGGCTGGAATGTGTCCTGGCAAATGAAAAGTTTTTAAGATCTCAGGAATTGACTTCTCTGATAGCTCACTCCTCATCTTTAATTTTCTCTTCCATTTAAAAATTTTTTTTACATTTATTTATTTTTGAGAGACAGAGAGAGATAGAGCACAACCGGGGGGAGGGGCAGAGAGAGAGGGAGACACAGAATCCGAAGCAGGCTTCAGGCTCTGAGCTGTCAGCGCAGAGCCCGACGTGGGCCTCAAACTCACGAACCATGAGATCATGAGCTGAGCCGAAGTTGGACACTCAACCGACTGAGCCACCCAGGCGCCCCTTTTCTCTTCCATTTTAAACCACCATGGGGTTCTATGGGCCTCAAAGAATATGTTCTGTTATGAAATGTATCCACACATATTTTTAAGGTTACAAAGAAGAATCAGAAACATTGCCATCATGGAGTTTGACATGAGCAATCAATATGAGGTAGTGACCCACAAATGGTAGTGGTATGGGGAGAGGAAGGGGTTAGTATGGGATGGCTTGACTGGATCCCACAAATTAGGTGGGAATGGAACTGGACCTTGTAGGATGAGTATAATTGGGTACATGGTGATGAGAAACAAATCTCAGTTGGCTACATATCAGAAGCTGAGTGTCAAAATCAGGGATGGTAATTCCTGAGAGAGAGAACCAAGTCCAACTGGAGCAAAGAATGGATAGAGGAGGTTTGTGAGAGGCGAGAGATCCAGATTCTGAGAGTCATGGCCCCACACTCCCCTAAATGAGAGAGGACCAAGAGGAGAGAACTGCACTGGGTTTCCTGTTGGTTTTACTACCAGGGGTGCCCAAGCAATTACGCAGGCATTTGTATTACAACTGACCTCTGTGTCAGGGTTACTATCATGACACTGACAGGTCAGCTTCTTAAATGGAAAAGTTTAACTCAGTCTGTGTTCAAATTTCTTGATACCCATTCAGGAAAGAAGGCAAAAGTGAGAAATAAAAGTCTTTGGTAATTTGTGGTCACCAGGACCAAATTGTTCCTATGAGGCAGGAAATGGCTAAGAGGAAAGTAGTTCCAAAAATAATGTGTATTCTCTTACCTTAAGCCTACAGACCTAGTCGTTATCAGTAGAGAAAGAATTCAGTGTGTTCTGTGCACATCACCATTTGGAATCCTTTATATGCTATTAGCAGGATACTGATCGTGACCCACTTTTTCTGTGCTGGGCATTGGTAAAGTCACCTTGACATTGGCCAGTGCTGCCTGGCACCAGAAAATTACCAGAAAATCACAATGTTCAGCCAGATTGGAGCTATCCTAATAAACAGAAATGAAAGACTTGAGAGTTTTGTGAGATTTCATTCTTACCTCAAACTCATAAATTTGGCAGTTGAAGATGAACCACTTTCAAAAATTCCAGAAGGAAGCCAGTTTTTTTAGGTTTTGTAACAGCACCTATATGGAAATTCCTCCTTGTGGTCTGCTTTCAGTTTTAGGCTGGGACTAGTAAAAAACACACTTCAGCTTTGATATTGACTATTACAAAATAAAACAAAGAAAAAACTTAGGATTAAAAACTTGCTCCTTCAGGGGTGACTGGGTGGCTTAACTGGTTAAACGTCTGACTTCAGGTCATGATCTCATGGTTTGTGGGTTCAAGCCCTGCATTGGGCTCTGTGATGACAGCTTGAAGCCTGGAGCCTGCTTCAGATTCTGTGTCTCCTTCTCTCTGCCCCTCCCCTGCTCATGCTTTGTCTTCTTTGTCTCTCAAAAATAAATAAAGTGTTTAAAAACTTGATCCTTCATACTGCCTATTTCAGGTAGAGTTCCAATATATTTGAGGGCAGTGGGTGTACTCTAGAGTAAGAATTTCTGAGCTGGATTCCAAGTTCTTCTAGTTACTTAGCTGTGTATCTCTGGGCAGGTTGACTGGCCTCTTTAAGCCTTGGTTTCATTATCTGTAAAATGGGCATAACAATAACAGTACTTTTCCTATTGTGGTGAGTAATAAATATGACTATGCGTGAAAAGAACTTAGGCCATGACCTACCCATAAGTTTTCACTAAATCCTAAATCCTAGGATTTCACTAAATCCTAGACTTAAGGAAACCGCTTCAAACCAAGAGGCTCTCCCAGAATTCACAGATCCCCATAAGGCTTAGATGTCCTGTATGATTGGTTATATAAGCATGTTAACTTTAAAAATAAAACTCAGTTATTTTACCAGCAAAAATGGGTTAATTTGGGAATAGCAGAGAATTACAATTTGGGACAAGTAAGCTATAGGAAAACCATAGGCACGTCTGGGAAACACAGGAGAGGACAGGTCTCATAGAGAAAAGGGAGTTGGGAAGGGTGTCATAAACAGTAAGTGTGTTGGAGTGAACTGGGAGTTCAAAGTTTAGTGGCTGTTCATTGGCTGAATTGTGGAGGTCTCTCATTTGCTGGGCTGTTACCAGGGGAGGAGAAAAGCTTTCTTAACTCCTGCTGGGAGAGTACAGTAGTAGCTAATGTATTATCAACTTACCAGGTCCCTCTCTTCTTGTTGGACCTGAAATTGACCAAGAGTGGTAGAGCTTGGCCTCCTGGTTCCATTTTAAACAGTTCCCCTTTTTAATTTTCCCCAGTACAGGAGAACAATTTTGTCTAGACCTATACAACCCCATAATAACCCAGGATTTCCTTTGAATGTCCCAGATTGAACCAGAGCCCTCAACTCCTCAATTAGAAGAGATTTCTGTGGAAAAGTCTTTCATTTTCTGATGTAGGAATTGGCTTTGCTGAATGGTTATTACATCAAAGTGTTCTATTAGGGCAAAGTGTATGAAATTGCCATTTTTATAGATTGAAACGGTCAAGTATCAGGAATTTTATATGATTCAACAAAACACATGACCCACACATTTACAGAATACAGTTATCAATGGCATTTTGAGATTTTGGCTAGAACACCAAATTTTCTCAAGGTTCTTGGAGTAACCAAACTGTCTTAGATTGGGATACGAGATAAGTCTATTTACCTCATCCTAAATATCATGCTTTATAATAGGAGGTAGATCACGTGGTATCAGGAATGGTTGCACCTGCCTAAGGAATTATCCCCTCAGGGCCCCTCCACCTTTTTCTTGCTGCCACCGGCTTGACAGAAGTGAGACAGTAGTCTACACAGTTTCCAAGCCCTCACTTTTACCACTAGACAACAAAGCCTCCAGGGGAAGTTTATTTTTAGGATTAGGGCTCAACTAATATTGATTAACAGCCTTACATAATGTGCGGCTCCAGGGCTCGTTCCTTTCCTGCCAAGCCTCATAACTGGGGAAGGCGCTGAAGATTTGTCAGTCTAATTAGACTTAAGCTGCCAGCCAAGAAATATCTTCTGTCTTCTCCTTACCCTCATGCAGGTACTTTCTTTTCCCCTCTCAAAGAATAGTTTGAGGGGGAGGGAATTGGACTCTAATTTTCTCATTAGCTGGTAAGACTGCAGTGATAATTTCTCTCAGAGATTACATCATTCTCATGGGAAAAAGAGAGAGAGAGAGCACGAGAGCACGAGAGCACACGCACGCTTTGTGGGTTTACCTACCTCTTAAAGACCTATATGTTGATAGTACAAGTAGGCCAGGGAAGAGAATACAGTGTCATTTCTTTTGGTCCCCTCTTTAATACTTTAGTTTTAGTGGATGGGATCAGTACTTCCCAAAGCTGAGGTTAGTCCCTTAAAGGGTCCTAGGAGAAGGTCCTTATCATAGACAGGCAGGAAACCTAAAAATTGTGAGAAGTTGTAGAGATGCCCTTCTAATTAGGATGTAATATTTCTAGGATAGAAAGTTCACCAGATCTGCTGATCAAGTGATGGTTCTTATTTTGAACAACCGGGAGAAAAGTGGGGTCAGCTCTTGACTACTCACTGTAGAGGACACTCAACGTTTCTAAAGCTCCAGGTGGTTTTGCCAATCACCCAACATACTACATGGCTAAGTCTGAAGCAAAAATCCTTACTGTGTGATGTATGGATTTCCTCCTTGCTCTCTGGCCTTCTTTTCTGCCACACTGCTTCAGGTACATAGGTCTTCTTGATCTTCCTTGAACATAGGGCCCAGATAAAGGAGAGGCGAGAAGGGTTGTACAGTTGCAGAGTTGGATCTTGTCTGTATTTAAAATGTTGAGGGGCACCTGGGTGGCTTGGTCGGTTAAGGGTCCGACTTCGGCTCAGGTCATGATCTCATGGTCCTTGAGTTCAAGCCCCGCGTCGGGCTCTGTGCTGACAGCTCAGAGCCTGGAGCCTGTTTCAGATTCTGTGTCTCCCTCTCTCTCTGCTCCTCCCTGTTCATGCTCTGTCTCTCTCTGTCTCAAAAATAAATAAACGTTAAAAAAATTTTAAAAAAATAAAAAAAATAAAATGTTGATATTTTGCTTATGGAAAATTGTTTGCATTGATATTGACTCCAAAATATTGCAATATAATACCATGTGTCTTGAATAAGTGATTTGGGTTGGCACCCCCTTAAATGTTATACCTTACATGAATACATCATTAGTGCCAGCCCAGCTTGAACGTATCAAGCACCTCTGTATCTTTTCACTGGTCATTTTCTCTGCTTGAAGCAGCTCTTCCAAGGTATTTGCATGACTCACTCCCTTACTTCATCCAAGTTTCTGCCCATTTGGTACCTTAACAGAGAGGACCTCCTTGACCATCTTCTGTAAAATAACACTCTCTACTACCTGGTACTTTGTTGTCTGCCATAGCAGTTATTTATACCCGACATTATGTCACATATTTATTTGTTTATTGTCTCTACTTCATGGTATGTGAGTTCCTGGATGGCAGGATCTTTGTCTCAGACACTGTTAGAGCTCTGCAGCATAGGTAAACCCTCAGTCGGTATTAGTCAAAACATACAAATCTACCAACGTCTTCTCAGGGAATACACACACCTCTTAATACTCACAGGCTGGATCTCACTTCCAAGCACCTTACCCCCGACAGGTCCTCTCCCTGATGGGGCTCACCGGTGACAGTGGTCATTAGCAGTGGTTTTGCTGCTCTTAAATTTTTGCCTTAATAATAATGAGTCCCAGGAAGGTTCCCTTGTATCTGGTGCGCATATTATTCACTTCTGGTCTTAAATTCTCTTTCCTTAGGGCTTATTTGTTGTCATAATAACAAGGGCTTCTTCTAATGCTCAGAGTTTTCAGAACACTTTGGGAAATATAATGTTACCCATTTTGCCTCTCCAATTTCTTCTCCTTCTTATTTTTCCAAATTACTTAATTCTTAATTCTCCTAAAACCTACCTTTAAATATAGGTAAAAAACAATTATTTCTAATGACCCACTGCTTCTATTCATTGGTATGGAGAGAAAATTTACTTGAGGTTCATTTATCTGGTTGTATGTGTGTGTGTAGGTCGGTGGGAATCTTCGACCTGCTTTTTGTTAGCTCTTTTGTTTTTGTCTTATGGCTGAGTATGTTATATGAACCCGCTTATCCCTGGACATGACCCTGTGACACCGCTGGCTTCACAGTCACCTGTCTTCAGAATCTTTTGAAAGGACATTGATGGAAGATACTATGAGAAACCACTACACGGAGAGCAAGAGCATTATGCAGCTCATCACTCAGCATTGAGGTCCTGGCATGGCACCTGCCACAGAAAGGGGCTCAGCAATGTTTATCAAAGGAAAACACTTTCTTTCCTCATTTAACAAGCATTAAGAGTAGATTCACATTTTTTTCCAATATCTTCAACAGTATCTAATATGGTGCCTTGCACATACCGTAACAGCGGGTGGCTGGATAAATGAACTGGAGGAAAGACAAGGAAAGTTGAAGAAAGGAGAGGAGATAATAAGCATAAATACTCTGTAACTTTGTTGCTTACGAACCACCTGCCCATTTCATGGATTGGATGGCTAAGGTTGAGAGAAATTAATAGAATATCTTTGATATAGTTAAAATCACGATACAAATAATGATGCTTTTCATTTCCCTCTTCTTTGCTGAAAACTTTCAGAAGGAATTCCACAATGACCATCTCTGTGTAGAAGATAAACTACTTAATGTCTCTTGAGTCGTCAGAAAGAATCAATGATTCTTATTTAAACTGAGGTCCAAGAATTGATTCTATTTTTTTTCTTGAAATGCGTCCCTTTATTTCTGTTTATATATGGCAAGGAAATGACTTCAAATAGCAGTCATTGCTAGCCGGCTTTCAAGATGGATATTTCCATTCTGTCTTTGACAAGGCAGTAGGAGGGTTGGGATGTGCTTTCATACCTTTCTGGTGCATGTTTGAATGATTGTAAAAATTAGAAACACACTGAAGCTGTTATGACAGCCCTGCCTTTTGAAACCATCTAATTAATGCCTTGGGTTGTCTAGAGAGCTAGTTCTGTTAGCTAAATGGAGAATGCAAGGTTCTCCTTGGTTTTCTCATCATGCAGGGATGAGATGGCTGGGGAAATACATGCACACCTTATCTGTGGTGGCTAGCAGTCACTGAGAGAATTACTTGATGGAAATTTGATTGACTTGTGTACATAATGCAGCCTCTTCTATCTCTCATCCCAACTGTGTGTGTGTCTGTGTGGGTATGTGTCTGCGTAAGAAAGAAAGTAGACAGCGCCTGGGTAGCTCGGTCAGTTAAGCATCTGAATCTTGCTTTTGGCTCAGGTCATCATCTCACGTTTTGTGAGTTCCAGCTCTGCATTGGGCTCTGCACTGACAACATGGAGCCTGCTTGGGATTCTCTCCCAATCTCTCCCTCCCTCTCTCTCTCTCTCTCCCCCCACCTCTGCATTATCGCTCTCTCAAAATAAATAAAAATTAAAAAAAAAAAAAGGAGGGAGAGGATGCTCATGTGTTTGCATGTATTGGCTAGAAGAGTGCTTCATAAACTGTTTTGTGTACACAAGTCACCTGGTGACCTTTTTAAAGCACAAATCGTGACTCCATTCTGGGGTGGGGCCTGAGATGATGCATTTGTAGCTAGCTCCCAGATGCTGTCGTGTTGCAGTATGTGGACCTCACTTTGGGGAGCAGGGATCTAGTAGGTATTTACAGCTCCTTGCTGAGCAGTTGTAGCCTCTGTTTAGCCGTCTCTCCCAGACAGTCTCCCCACACTTCATTCAGGGATCTTCAAAACAGGAATTGCTAACCCAGAGCATTATGTAAGTGAGGGAACGGATACCCAGTTGAGGATTAACAAGGAAAAACATATACCATCAGACAGTCCTGCTCCTGGTTCCACAGTCCCCTCCTCCTGTCCCTTACTCTGGTACATGCCCCCAAGGCAGATGGGTTAAAAAAAAAGTAGTTAGAATTTAACTTGTCATAATATTTATCCCACTTTCTGAGAGGTGACCTCTGATGAAAGCAGAAGGACGTGAATGATTTTAATCCGCAGTAACAATGGGGAACCATTCCTGACCATCTTGAGCAGTATGAGTATATAAAATGACAGATTTTTCTCCTTTGCCTCTCCACTTTCTCCTTCCTGATACTGAGAGAGACACATATTCATGCACCCACAACTCACACTATAATGCACAATGAAATTTCACCCAGGCTTTATCTCGGAGCTGCTGTTCTGATGATTAATGCCCCACTGGCTGGGAAGCTATTCCTCTGAAGAAAGACAAGGAGAAAGAAAGAAACGTGAAATATATCTCTGAGGCCATTTCTCATTATTATTATTATCATTATTAGTTTCTTACTGCCCTATCTATTCTGTTTGGCAAGGGGGGGGGATGACATTTCAAAGCAGATTTCATGTGGGAGAAATGAGCAGGGACAAGGTAGAAATAGACACTTTGCACTAAAGGGAACTGACCTGGATGGGGTTTTGCTGTTGTTGCTGTTTACTTTTGGTTTTGTTTGCTTTATTATTTTTGTTGTTTTATTATAAAGCCGAATATAATAGATGCCTCCATCTGTGTCTTCTGTATTTTCCCTCCTAGGCATTTATTTTTGCATGTGTTCTTTTGTCTTTATGGAGTCTCTGTCTACAAGAATCAATATGATATAACATATGCAAATGTTATTCCTGACCACTTATGCAAAAGACTGGACAGAATAATTTCATTGCTCTGTAACTCCCGTAATATAATTGCCTCCATATCCTAGTTGATTTCAAGTTTTGAAAGGATTACTTTTTTTAAAAAATAATTCTCTCTATGTAGGTATTGTGTTTCTGATTCTGCCCTGTTTCTCATTCAAAGAAAAGGTGATTGCCAAGTAATTTCCGGCTCTGCTATTTAAGAGGACTACAGAACGGTGGTCCTTGTTGAAAAGATGGGACCATAGTAAAAGCATTATCACCACACGTGTCTACTGATAAAGTGGCAAATTCATTAACACAAACTGAAAGTACTATAATCTGATTTAGAGAACGCTGTATTTCCAGAGTTGACTTTATGAGAATATGGAATCTGTAGCTGCCGTGCCAAACGCAACTTCAAAAGTTGGATTTTGTATTCAATTAACAAATGTTTGAGTAAATTAAGTACCTAGTATGGGCTAGCTACTATTCTAGGCACTTGGGCTGCAGAAATCCAAAACAGACAAAACGCCTCTTTTCTCGCGGGGCAATAATCTATTACACAAACATTGGGCACCTGAAGAGTCCAGGCTTTGGAGAAACAAAGAATGAATATCTTTCAGCCTTCATGCACAATCTGGTAAGGCTCTTAAATATTTATACATATGAGCTCATTTTAAGTTCAGGTTTTCTACAGAAAGTTAGCATACTGATCTGCTATTACAGGTATAGACGCAGGAGACGGCAGCCACCTATATTTAAACAGGTCAGTTCTAAGAATAAGGTCTTTAATGTCTACTCAAAACAGACAAGTTTCAAATTTAGACAGTGTCTTTGTTGGCTAGCCAAGATGGCAATAGTAAACCACGTTATAATAAAATGATTGCGTCTGAAACATATTTTTCTCTCAAGGACTAAGTTTACAATAGTTATTGCAGAGATTTTGCTTATTGCCTTGAGATTTTAGTTTCATGGAATGTTTATATGGGAAGAATCTCAGAGATGGTTCAGTTATTCAATCCCACACAACTAGTTGAGATTTAGAGATGGGCCAATCTGGTTTTAGGTTCTGATTTCATCATTAAAATCTGTATGTCTGGGGGCAGATTGTACGCCCGCCTTTTTAAATGTAAACAATAAACATGTATTAATTTGAAGTTTTAATTTAACGTTTGTCAAAATAATACCTCTGCATAGCTCAAAACCTTACCCAGCGCCCAGATTTCCATTACTTTAGTGCAGAGACACCATTACTCTGGAGCAGAGGCATAGTTATTTCGACCACTAGGAGTACCAGCTGATTCCTTCACTGGAGCTGTCCTTGACTAAAGAAGCCACTTTGCCCAAAGTCAAGCCCCTTCCAGTGGATGTGCCCATATCCAGTGAGTAGTGGATGGGGCTGAGAGGATATATAAAGGATCCAGCTGTTTGTTCAAGTCTGCACAACTGGGAAGGGCCTCCCAGCTAGAGAAGCCCCATGTGAGTGTTGAGGTCAGCTAAGGTCTTTGTTGTGACCTGCTTTGAAGTTCACCTCCTCCCTGTCTCTAGACTTGGGACAGCATTCCTCCCAGAACTTCCCCACACAGAACTAGCTCTCAGAGTCTGTTTCCTGAGAAACCCAAGTTAAGAAAGTATCTAGACCGATGGTAGCTCCATTTATAATGGTGATCACTTTGTAATGTATATAAATGTTGAAAATACTATGTTGTATACTTGAAACTAATATAATATTGTATGTCAACTATACTTCAATGGAGTGGAGGGGGAGGACAGTGTCTAGAAACCTAAAAGAAAACAAGCAAGCAACAGCAGAAGCACAACAGTCTCTTTCCACATCTCCCTGTGCCTCATGGTCCTACTCCACACTGGAAACCCTCTTAGTTGCTTTTTTTGGATATTTTCTCCGTATGTCTAATGATAAGCTTCTATTTCTTGACTTTTTCAGTTTTACATATTAGCTCATATCTTATGACTCTGGAATAAAAGAATTCATTTTCTCACCCCCTCCGTCTTCCAACTCATACACATTTCCTCACCTTCAATTTGCCATAAAATTCTGTCACATTTTGATTGAATCAGTGTTATGAGTTTACATTTTTATGACTTTCATTATTGAGAAAAAATGTAAATCATACATGTACTCATTTATTCCACAAATGTTCACTGGGTGCTTAGGATAGGCCAGGTGCTATTCTAGGACTGAAGGTACAAGCAGTGAAAAAAAATGGAATAAATGCCTGCTCCTGACATAACATTCTACTGTTATGATGATATTTCCTTTCTTCTGCAACTCTGTTAATAAATACCCTCATCATCTCATAACTTATTTTTCTAGCGACTTATCAGTGTTGTAGCCAACATAGCTATAAAACTTCTCTCAATATAAACATGCAGGTAGTGTTTTTGTTTTCTTCAGGTAAATACCTAGAAGTGGAATTTCTGGCTGGTATGATAATTCTATTTTTAATTTGTTGAGGAACTCTATTCTGTTTTCCCATAGGGACTGCACTGATTTACATCCCTACCAACAGCACACAAGGATTGCCTTGTCTCCACATCCTCTCCGACACTTATTATTTCTTTCTTGTTGATATTAGCCATTCTGACAGGTGTGAATTGACACCTGATTGTGATTTTGTTTTACATTTCCCTGATCCTTAGTGATGTTGAGCCTCTTCTTGTGTGCCTGTTGGCCATCTGTATATCTTCTTATAAAAAATGTCTGCTTGGGTCCTCTGCCCATTTTTTAATGAGATTGTTTATGAGATTGTTTTATATTGAATTTTATGAGTTCTTTGTATATTGTAGATGGTAGTCCTTTATTGGAAATATCATCTGTAAATATCTTCTCCCATTCAGTAGGTTACCTTTTCATTGTGTCAATGTTCCTTCACTGTGCAAAAGCCTTTTAGTGTGATGTAGTCTACTTTGTTCATTTTTGCTTTTATTGTCCTTGCCTGACGAAGCAGATCCAGAAAAAAATCACTAAGACCCATGTCAAAGACTTACTGCCCATTTACATCTAGGAATTTTATGGTTTTCAGTCTTATATTTAAGTCTTTAATTCATTGAGTTTAGTTTTGGGTATAGTATAAAACAGTGGTCTAACAATTCCACGTCTAGGTATTTATCTCAAGAAAACAAAAATTTTCTTTATCTCAAGAAAAGACAAATGCACTCCTATCACAGTGTTATTTACAGTACCCAAGATATAGAAGCAAACCAAGTGTGCACATTTTCTTTATGTACATATATAAATAAGAATATTACTTAACCATAAAAAAGAATGAAATCTGACATTTGCAACAACTTGGATAGTGCTAGAGGGTATTATGCAAAAGTGAAATAAGTCAGAGAAAGACAAATGCTATATGCCTTTACTTATGTATAGAATCTAAAACAAGATTCATAGAATCATAGAAAAAACTAATGGTTGCCTGAGGGGAGGGAGGGAGGGTGGGCAAAATAGGTGAAGGGGGATTGAGGGGCACAGTCTCCCAGTCATAAAATAAATAAGGCACAGGGATGTAATGTAGCCTAGAGAATATAGTCAATAATATTGTAACAACTTTCTTTGGTGGCAAATGGTAACTACACTTACTGTGGTGATACTTTTGTGATGGACATAAATGTTAAATCACTATGTTGTACATTGGAAACTAATACAATATTGTATGTCAATTATTCTTCGATAAAAACAACAACAAACAAATACCACACAGGTAATCTATCATTAATACTTTTTTCTTGGCAAAATCCTTGACAGTCTTCTTTCTGTCTCCAGTCTGATATGTCTTGAGCCTTACAGCTGTAATCTTGGATCTTCCTTGCTTCTCATTCTGGGAAATCCCTGGGCTTCACTTTTATGTTAAACCTCAAGTTTTGTCTTAGTTTGCTCACTCATTCTAAAGATGTGCGTCTTCCAATAGCCTTCTGAGAAAGGACAGGTGAAAAGTACAACCATTGCGATTTTGTCTATCTGAAGAATGTCTTATCCATTCTTACCCCTACTTAATACTCTCTGTGGGAGAAACTTATAGGTTAGAAATCATCTTCACTAATAAATCTGAAAGCATTTGTCCAATGTCTTCAGGCATTCAATGTTACAGTTGTTGCAATAACAGTGTGATGTCTGATTCCTAGCATGCACCTGGTTTTCTCCTGTTGTTATTTGTTTGTGTTTTGTTTTTTTCTCTGAATCTCAACTTCTTATCAACAGACCTCAAGCTGGCACTTATAGCTGGGATCTCCAGAACTGCCTTCTGACTCCCCCTGAGCTTTGTGCTCTTGTAGCACTGTTGTTACTCGCCCGTTAGCTGCCCTACATTGGCACCCTGATTTGGGTATAATTTGTTCAATTCAGCTATTACTAAGTATATATGAAATACACACAAGGAATAACGATACTGTCAGAAAAGTATGGAGTTTGGAAGGTAATAAATGGTGTAGTGGAGCCTTGAGTATTATAATATTTCATAAATGTATTTTATATATTTTATATATTTATGAAATATATATAATCAATACATATTACATATTTTATATATAACACTTTTATATTTCATATTTATTATTAGTGATGTTATATAGTAAAACTTACTATCAATGCAAAATTCTGGTAAGAATTATACTATCAACTCCTTCTGTACACTGAGGCAAAACTTTGAATATTTTTGTGTTTCCTTAGGGCGTCTATTTTTGTGTATTTTGTTTTTTTTTACTTTCATTCTAATACTCATTACCTGGCCACCTCAGAGAGAATATGAATTAAATTATTATATATACGTGTGTGTGTGTGTGTGTGTGTGTGTATACACACACACACTTGGAATATTTTTCACCCAGAAATGGGCATAGCTCAGTCTTCTACATGTCAGATGTGTATATTTTTCAGAGGGACAAGGATTGGAACCATCACTTCAGAATTGTTATGCTATGAAACATAAGTCAGTGTGTTGGCATGCCATTGGGTTTCATCATACAGTGTTTGGCAATAAAGTCTGTTCTCTTGGCTCTCAGTTTCCATCAGTATTAGTTAGCACTGTAACATATTGATTAGCTTCACTTCACATGTGCTAGTTAATAGGTGCTGCAGAATTACCCCCACATATTTTCTGCCCCTCATGAGGAGTAATTCATTCTAAGAACACAGATAGGGCTCCAAAAAAAAAAAATCAGTGAATTAATGTCATGGCTATTATGGGGAGATATATATATATATATATATATATATATATATATATATATATACACACACACACACATACTAGAAATAGGTTTTGATTAAGTAATTACACTAAGTATGAGCCAAAGGTTTACATTCATTGGGGGAGAGATGATTGAAGGCCAGAATGAAAAAAATCACAAATAGGAGGTTTCAGGGGAAATTTGAGTGTAGATGGTGAGGATACTCCCAAGGCCATTTCTACAGCAAATCATTTCTATCAACATTTCCAACCAAAAAACAAAGATTTCTGGAGGCTCTGAAGTAGATCAAAATATTTGAAGAAGGGGATAAATAACAAAATTCACTTCCAAAGCCATAAAGAAAGTACCATACAGCCATACAGAAAATTCCTATAAAATGTTCTTTTGACTCTAATAGCTACAGGGAGATTCATGTTTTTTATTATTTATTTTATTTTTTATTTTATTTTATTTTATTTTATTTTTTAATTTTTTTTTTTTTGATAGGTTTTTTTTTTTTGATTGAGATTTGCAGTAAATGTCTTAGAAAACTAATCTTTGGTATGTTGTGATTATGTGCATAGTAATTACAGGGAAATATAAATCACATAAAACAGTGCCAGTCATGTCATTGATCAGAGGGGAATTAAGGTGTGTTTCTCTCTCTCCCCCACCCTCATTTTCAGTGAGCTACATTCTTCTGTTTTCCTCTTCACCATGTTAGTTTTTGTGTAAGAGAGCTTCCTCTCTCTTCTGTTGTGAACATTTTCCTATCTCAGCATTCTTTTTAAATTCAAGAGACATTGTCCTTTGCAATGTACAATGAAAGGCGATTATGTTAGAAAATATCAGAGATGGCTTTGTCATGTCTGGCGCTATTAAATCATGTTGTGTCCCAAAGAGCTCAATAAATGAGGCTGAGGGAATGATTTTACAATTGAACAAGGCCTCCCCCAGATCTCCCAGCCTTCTCCAAAACTCCTTGAGGAGAGAGAGACCCAGGTGGTAGGTGGAAGTGTTTTTTTTCCCCCCCTAAAGGACTGTGGAGATTCTGGCAAACCTCTTGTAAGGCAGAGGTGGCATTTGCAAAAGGGGTCTTTGTAGTCTTTTTTTTTCTTTTCTTTTTTCTAGTATTTAATTTGAATTCAAGATGGTGGTAGGGAATTGAAAAAGGAAGATTAATTGCTTAATAAATATTTACTGGCTACTGCGTACTGTGTAGAAGAATCTAGATTGAGATGAAAGACTGAATAAGACAGATGTATGCTGCCTGTCTTCATAGAATTACGTCATGGGAAGAAGCCATAAAACAAACCAATTTCACAATTATTTCATCGCAGTCTTGACAGGTATGATGGAGGACAGGATGCTAAAAAGCATAAAGGGACCTGAGCTTATTTTCTGATCTGGAAAGATTTTCTTGAGGATGCAGTGCAGGAACTATGCCATTTAGGATGACAAGTTGGTGAGACCAAAGAGGAGGAGAAGGGAGAGTATTCCAAGCAAAAAGAAGAGCCTATGTTAAAGCCCTGCAGTAGGGATCATACTGCATCATGTTTCTCAGTCTTTGGTCTACAGTTTGGCTCTAAAGTCTGGAAATATACCAGATCCGACCATGTTAGGTGACCCAGTTAATGCCCGTACTTGAATGGCTAATAGAAGCCCACTCAAAAGGTTTCCCACAGAATGAAGCACCATCCCATTATTGTAACAAAGTGGTATAGGACTGACCGAATAGAATTTTCCAAAACTGGAGTGAATGGCATGGCCGTGTGGAATAGGCTTCATGTCCCCCAGTTCTGAATACTCTTGATTACTGTCTCTGTAGCATGCCCAAAGCACATGTTTCTTAAATGAAAATCAGAGGCACAAGTAATTTAGGGCAGGGCCTCAAAGACACATATGTAAAGATTGTTGGAAAGACATCAACATACTGTGTTTATCACAGTTTTGCACAGTATATTGAACTACGTTTGCTAACGGGTGACTATTCACATTGAACAGATCACAAAACTCTAATTGTCATGGATGTCATGTCACCAATGTCATGAAAACTGTCACGTATTGTAATATCAGGAAAACATTTAGTATGTGTCTGTGTCTGGGTTTCCAGGCTTGACAGCTATCCCGTTTTTCAGCTACTTGTTTTCTCAGTGGAACACTAGTAATCAGAAATCAGTAATTTGAAAACTTCTGATTCTTCTTCCTATTTTCTCATTCCTTGTTTGGCATTTCTTCTTGCCTGATGGAAACTGTGGAGTTCAGTGGAAGTTTTCCTGCAGTATAATTAGCCTCTCTATTTAATTTTATAATACAAACTCTGAACCAGAAGCTGGAGATAATGTGCCTGATTCAATTCATATATGTCAATTTCTTTTTAATTGTAATTCCTTTCTCCAGTTCTTCCCACTCTCACTGCCCAGGCACAGCTGAGACTCAGGTAATTATAAGGCTTGCATGCCTACACTGTCAATTATACCTCCTGCTTTAGGATTAAATTCATTTATTATCATTGTTCTGATTATTAGTAATAATAACAGTCACCTCTCCCCAAACCTTTTCCTCTGAGACTCAAATCTGTGAATACTGGTTTTCATAGTCTTTGCTTCCAAACTTAGCTTGCAGTAATTTTTCACCCAGATGATTCCTTCCTTCTTAAATGGCATGGAGAATTCAATTTCCTATGTTGCATTTAAATGCTATCTTAGATCATTTAGAAGGCAAGGCTTTCTTAAAGATTCCTCTTGATATGGGGAAATGGTATATTTCCTTTGAGTAGGATTCACCATCTAGTGTATATCAATGATATCTTCTGTTGGTAACAAGACTACTGCTTTGAAGAAGTGTTTAAACTAGCAAAGGGCACCTGTCAGCTATCCAATCTCTTCCTTAGAAAGGCCCCAGGTCCTAGTCCTTAAAAGCACACATGGCTTTGACTCCCATGCTGACTCTAAAAGGAACTCTTATTTTTCTGCCTTTTTTGTTGGATATGTCCCCAACACCATCACTAACAGAACAGGCACATGGTTCAAATAACTTAAAAATTGTATTGGCCCCTCAGCAACATGTTGATTCTTTCAAATTTCCCTCCAAGACTCAAATCTCAATATGCCTTCTGTGTTTTATTTTTTTCTAATTTTTATATTTATTTTTGAGACAGAGAGAGACAGAGCATGAGTGGGGGAGGGGCACAGAGAGAGGGAGACACAGAATCCAAAACAGGGTCCAGGCTCTGAGCTGTCAGCACAGAGCCTGACACGGGGCTCGAACCCACGAGCCATGAGATCATGACCTGAGCTGAAGTCGGACACTCAACTGACTGAGCCACCCAGGCGCCTCTACCTTCTGTGTTTAAAACTACTTTTGTAGTAAGATCATCCAGAAACTTTAAGGAACAAAGATCAGAGAGAGACTTGGTGGGAAGTCAAAGCTTTTGTTTTATTACCTTACACTTTATCTTTTTAGAAAATCAGAAGAAAGCAATGCAATTTAATTCTGATTGTGTAAAATGTTTGTATTTTACATTATAAGTGTCTCTCAATAATACAGCTTTTGCAAATTATGCTCCCTGAACTTTTTAGAAGATTATAATGGCTCATCCCTAGGTTTAAGGTGGCCATGCTACTGTAGTGCCTTTTCTTATGTTGGTTTTGTTTTCTCACCAGGGCTCACTGATACAATTTCTTAATTGTCCCTATCTTGAACCATAGCCTCTTAGACCATCAGACCTTTGCCTATAAGATTAAGGGTTTGGCTCAGAATCCAAAAAATTGGACTGTGTTTCACAGGCCCAGCCTCTCAGCTCACCCATCCAACCAACATGAGTGGAGAGGGTAAGGTGATTCCTGCCATGGATCAAACACTCTTATAGACTCTGAAGTTGCAACAATTGTAATTGTTATTCTAGTTCTTATGGAACATACATTTTAAGAGCAGGAATGGAGACTGCCAATAAATAAAACAAGAGACTATAGTATTCTCTGACAAATGCTGTCAAGAAAATAAAGCAGGGAGACATCACAGAGGGTTGGTGATGGATGGGTAGCTACTTTAAGGACAGTCTCTCTAAAGAGGAGACATAATCTGAAACATAAGTGACTAGAAGACTCAGACATGTAAAATCTGGAGGAAGAATGACATAGGGAATGTGAAGGCCCTTAGTTGAGTGAGTTTGTTGGGTGAGTTTGAAAGAAGATAAGTAACGAAGATCTTGTATGAGAGGTGGACGGGGCCTTAATGATAAAGGGCCCGTACACCATAAAAAGGAGTTATTTTGTTAAAGTTCATTGGCAACTATTAAAATGTCTTAAATAGTGGAGTGGCATGAGGTGATTCATGCTTTTTAAAGATCACTCATGCCACCGTGTTGGAAAAGATGGACAAGAGACAAGGCATAAATACCTGTTATGTGACTATTGCAACAGTTCAGGTAAGAGCGATAGTGGCTTCAGCTAGGATGGCAATAAGACACCCTCCCCTCTGCAATAACCCAGCTTGATGGCCTTGCCCTGCATTGCCCTGAACTGCTAAAGTTTCAGAGATTTAGCAGTCATATTCAGCATATTCAGCAATCATGAGTTTCTTTGAATTCCTGTACCTCTAAGTCTGCCTAGGTCAGTGCTCACTTTAGGAAAACCCCTTCATCCCCTTATTCAGAATCTTGTGCCCATCATCCTTCCACCCTGGCTTCTTCCCAAGCTTTTTGACATCATTTTATTGCCTTCATTTTCCAGTGGTGTCATTAATATCATTCCTTTGGTCTGTAAATATATCCAGGACTTTCCCATCTTAAAAGCAAAATCTAAATAGTGAAAGTGCCTTCTATGAATCTGCTTCCTACCCCTTTCATCAACTACCTACTGTCTTCATATGAGAACACTGTTTCTATCCCTCATGCTCAAATTCCCAAAGTTGTTTATACTTACACTGATTTTCCTTTCTAAATAAGTAATACATATGCATTGCAGAGAAAATCACAGTTACATAAATTCCAGTGTCACCTTCCAAGTAGAATCATACTTACAAGGCTTTATATCCCACCCCTGCCTCTTTTTCCTTTCTTATCTGCTAATATTTCTCATTTGTACCCAGCATTCTAGTCATAACCTGCTATACTTTTACAAATGTCATTCTTTCTACTCAGGAACATGTAACGTGCACAAAACCATGTTTATTCATCTGTAAAATGAAGATAATACAGATACCAACATTTCCATAAGGTTATTGAGGATAAAAATGAGTTTATATATTTCAAAACTTTGGCTAGTGCCTGGTACATAGTAAGCACTCAGTAAATGTTAGTTATTATTATCATTATTGTTCTCTCTTATCGACCCTCTTTGCCTGTAAAAGTAGTAACTCCTCAAGACTCAGTTCAAATACTGTGTCTTTGGTGAGTTACCCACCTTCTCTGCCACTTGGTCTCACTCAGCTAACCCAGAGTTGGTGCCTTTATCTCAGGGCCTCTATAAGTGGTTTACTTGTAATGATGAACATCTATGCATACTTTATATAGGCACCTCTTCATATTTCTCAGGTAGATTAGGTAAGGAGTTTAAGGACCTTCACCATGTTTTAAACAAGCAGTGGTTGGTCTTGCTGTTTAACCCCAGAGCCTCCAGAGAACCCATCTGTGCTGCTATGAGAGTCCATATTGACTCATCAGTTAGATTCCTAGTCCATTTCTAAGTCTTCCTTCCCATTGAGATACTTCGAGCTGATATAAATGAACAATAAATAAGTTACCTAAAGAGGATTAAACCCATTATATTCTTCTCAGTATCATTCGAGTATTTCAACCAGATAGAGAGAAAGAATTCTTCAGAATTGTGTTGTGTGTGTGTGTGTGTGTGTGTGTGTGTGTGTGTACATACCATGGGACATTTCTTTCTTAAGAGAATCAAAATTATATTAAGATAAATAAATGGTAAAAGTAAGGAGCTTTTCAAGCATGTTTGAAACCCCATTTTGGAAAATATGTGTAGACACAGAAAACTCAGGAGTTAAAATATTGAGTGAGTTTCACTCTGTATGTTTCTATATCTATGATAGTGGAGGCCATAAAAAACAGTATTTATCTGTATATGTGTTCTATATCGATGTGATCTATCTCTCTAATTAGATAGTCAATTATTTTTAAAGAGCTGCAAATAAGCCCTATAAGAATGTCATAAATGCATTCCATTTAGAAACATCTTGCAGATAAATTTTATTTTTATTCTTCCTACATACTCCAGAAGCCTTAAAAGAACAACAAAAAAAAAATCTCACTACCCAACTAATTCCAGAAACAGATCATTACTGCCTCGTAGTATGTTAATCATACTTACCATTCCTTCTCCTTCAACATCATTATGCTTTGGGATAGAAAAGGTGGGTGGTGTGTAAGTCTCCTTGGAGAAATGAATAGTTGGAGCAGACAAGTTTCTCAAGAAATACAATGTGATTTTCATGCAGAAATTCTCAAGTAATAAAAAGGGGCTTGAAAATGGTGAAAATACATGATATATAAGCAGAATTATTAATAAGAGCACTGTATCTTTGGCTTCCATAGGATTTTTCAAGATGTAGACAAATTGGAGGTAGGCCAGGAAGAAGCAACAGAATTCAGTAGGGAATTGAAGGAAAGACTTATGAAGAAAGATTAAAGGGGCCAAATATGTAAAGTGAGAAGGGAGAAGAAAATGGTCTTTGGAGGTAGACATCGAAGGTTTTATGACATCTCTGCTACTTTATTATCCTATGATCCTAAGCAAGTTACTTAACCTTGCTAAGACCTATCTGTAAAGTGGGTATTAATATCTACCTTATAGGATTGATGTGAAGTTTACATGAGTCAACTTGACATCCCTTTTTACCTATTTAACAGCTACTAAGTCCATCCCTCCTCTCCATTGTCACTGCCATTGTGTCATTACCTTAGTAGATTCATAGATGTTATCCTAGACTCCTGCCCATCCTCAGTAGTCCCCACAGTGTGACCAGCATAACTTTTTGCAGAGCTTGTCTGAGGAAGCTGTCTCCTAGCTGAAAACTTCCAAAGGATCCCACTGCCTTCAGGGTAAAAAAAAAAAAAAGTGATCTCCTTTGAATGGCCTACTCATGCTAGCATCTGCCTTCTTTCCAGTTGGAATTCCTATTACCCCACCCCTCAACATAATGCTTTAGTCATGCTGACTCTCTTATCGCATGAATCCCCAAATGAATTCCTCTTTTATGCCATAGACACACTGGTCTCTCTGCTGAAAACCCAGCTCTTTCTTCCCCCCACCCCCCAAAAAAACAGCTCAGACTTGGATACAGGTGCCTCTTCATGTGTTTACATAGTAATGGAACTTACCATTGTCCTACTATTAATTCTGTATTATAATTGTCTCTTCACATCTGCCTCTCCTAAGAGACTTTAGGCTTCTTTTGGTCAGATACTTAGATACTGCCTCCTGGCACACATCCAATGTACTTTTTTTAAATAAAAGAATAATAGATCAATGGAAGGATGAGTGGAGTGTAACAGAATACCTGGAATATCAGATGATGTCGATTCTCTTCCTTTCAAGTAAGGAATGCACTGGTTGTCTCTAATAGCCATGATCTTGAATGAATTTAATTCAAAGCTATTTGTATGTATCGATATCTATACCATCCACCCTTGTCTGCCACTTTGGGAAGATATTGGGATCTCAGGGAAACAGAAGGAGTCTAGTCTAGGAGACCTGGGACATATGTCCACACATATCAGAGAGAAATAAAGTATAGTCTATATATAGTAGCCATGTGGTAATAGTGGAAAATATCCTAGGTAAATAGGTAGATGCAGATAGATATTTCTGAATAATTACAGATGCTTATCTTTACAACTAAGTGCTTTGTGAATTCTGGGAGCCTGACTGGAGAGAGGTGGAAGTGGGGACAAATGGGACTGAAATGCAGGTACAGGGAGGAATGGGGGAGAGAAACAAAAACCAGACCTTTCCTTGTGCACTTTCCTTCCGCTCCTCTGGGTGCTTGCCCATTGTCCAGCTGTTTGACCTTAAAACACATGGCCAGTCCCCCTTGTCTAGAGTTTGCCCTAATTGTTGGGTGCATTGTAGCATTTCAGATGATCGATTGCTCATGCCAAGAGCAGAATGTTAAGATTCATGAAATTCGAATCTGCACCATTAATAACCTGAGCAGGGTTCTCATGTATCCTTTCCTTTTGTTCTCCCTGTTGCCAAGTCTCCATCCTCACTCGTGTGTGTGTGTGTGTGTGTGCGCACGCGCGCAAGGGAGACAAATGAACTTCAGACGCAGCAATGAAGTGCCACCAAAAAGTAGACCGCAGGGTCTTCTGTGTCCCTATGCAGCCATGTGATAAATTGCCATCTTTAGAATTAATTGTTACCTTCTCAGGAAGTGTTTATACTCATTTTTGTCTTTTTACTGGTTCACCAAATGAACCTCTAAGAAGAGCCAGACTTTCTTCCCCCCAACCCCTCAGGAGTTGCTACGAGGCAATAACACTATTTAATGGAGCCAACAGGCAGGAGTGGTGCTTCCATACCAATTCCGTACCAATTCCGCTTCAGCACACGAATTTAGTGTAAACCTAGGCTATGTCATTTCAAATGCCTTTTTAATAGAATAACTCGTTTCTCTTTTCTTTTGGCTCTGAGTTCAAATTTCTATGCCATTTTACTCCAAGCTGGATCTCTCAGGCTCAGGGAAGGAGGAATATTCTTTCAGCAAAGCACTTTCTTTTGTCAGATTGCTGCTATGTTCAAGAGCTGAAAGAAAAAGAGCTGTCTCTCCAGCACCTCTTTACAAACATTGCTAAGACGTCAGGTTTACACAGAAAGCACTAACACACAAAAGTGGCTCAGTCCATACGCTGTCCTCGGAGATAAGTTGCCTAAAACAGTCTACATAAAAGATGTCCCTTGATGGGTCCATGGGTGAGAATGAGCTTGAGCTGTGTTTGAGCTATATTTTTATCCACATCCTATCTCTCTAAGCCACAAAGATCCAGAAAGGTTACAATATAGTCTTTGTAGCTGGTACCTCTATTATGGCTGTAAAGGTAATATATTCAGTAGTTCTGAGTCAGGGATGGTTTTCACTACCCCACCCCACAAGGGAACTTTTGGCAATGTCTGGAAACATTTTTGGTTGTCACAGTTGAGGTAGGAAGAGCGTGTGGATGTGCTACTGGTATCTAGTTAGTAGCTACCACAGATACGGCTACACATCCTATACCGTACACTCATAACGAGTAAATCTTCGTGTCCTGCTTAATATGTTATGGGAAATACTCAAAAAGTATACCTTATGACTTCTATTCTCCAAGCATTAGGGATAAAAGCAATCAGTGTTTACTTTTGAGTTCTGACTCTGTGCAAAGCTGTATGATAACTACAAAACAATGGCATGACCGTGCCTTTAAGGGACTTAGAGTCTACTGGAGAAACTTTAAATCTAGTAGGAAACTAAAGCACCTGTACCAACACTGAGTGACATCCAACAAGCTTAAATTCAGTGATGAATTTGATAATGTAGTGAAGGCTGAAAGTTTTAAGAAGACTTAATGGAGAAAGGAATTTGACCAGAGTCTCAAGGTAACTAAATAAGGAGGCAGAGAGGTGGGATTGACCATGATGATGTGTGCATGGAAGGGGTAAGAGGGCGGAGAGCCTGGGATAAGGAAGGGAAGCCCAGTTTCCTGCACTCATTGGCAAACCTTCAAGCATTGCCTGACAAGTGCCAGCTGGAGAATTGCAGAACCATTTGGGAGATCAAAGAGGAAATGTCTATATGTTTTTCAAATCTTTTCAGGACTATTTCTTAGAATAGCTGTCTCTGGTCTTGAAAAATGGGTAAACATAAGATGTAGGCCAAAAAATTTAGAATTCCTGAGGGACTTTTACATAGACACATGTCTGAGAATTTCCCCCTCAGAAAACAAGACAAGGCAAAAATGACAAGCTTGGAAGATGGTCAATCTTTGGCAATCCCTTTGTTTCAGAGTAGCAGAAGTGAGGTTTTAGACAAACATACCTTAACGTGAGTTTCTTAAGGAAACCTGCAATCAATTTGTGACTTCCTTCTTTCTTAGTCAGGCATATCCCTCACTATTCTTCTTTACCTCCAGCTCCTATTGGCTGTCAGATGGGAGTGTGGCTTTACAGAAGGACTGTAGGATTGGAAGTGGAGACTTGAATTCCATTCTTATTCTCCACTAACTAGCTGAGTGACATTGGTCAAAACTGCCAGTGTAGGATCAGACTGGGCTAACTCACATTTAGCTCTAACTTTATGTATCTGTTCCCTCATTGACTTTCCTGTTCCATTCAAAGGGGTTAAAGAAAATGCATATCCTAGGTACATTTTGTGATGTTTCAGTGAAAGGTTGAAATGAGCAGTGTCAGCAGCCTTATGTTCTCACTGGCGGTCCAGTATACCTTGTGAATAAACACCAGTTTCTGTTACTGGATCTCATTCACAGCATATTTATAAAGTCATACCTCTACAGTGTTTTTGACAGAGATTCTGGAAGGGGAAAAATGGCAGTGCAGTTGTTGACTAACATCTGGTTGTACTTTTTTGCACACGGGGATGGCCCCAAGGAGAATTGTTCCAAGACAAGAGCTAATCTGATTCATATCTACCTAGAGGCACTTAAAGAAACTGTCAGCTCCCAAAGTGACAAATTTGAGTCCCAGGGACCTTGCAGAAGTGGAGTGAGTTCAGACACATTTGGGGGGAAATTCCTACTATCTTTTCAAGGGAAAGACTTCTGAAAAATTTTTGCCAATCTCTTCTTTACATCCTCCACTCACAGATGGAGGCTGGACTTTTCTATTCTCTTCTTCTCTAATTGTCTATTTAAAAAGAAAAATTTGGGGAACGTGGGTAGTCAGCTGAGCATCCAATTCTTGATTTTGTCTCAAGTCATGATCCAGGGTCGAGGGATCGAGCCCTGCAGTGGGTTCCACACTGAGCATGGAGCTTGCTTAAGATTCTCTCTTTCTCCTCTCTCTCTCTCTCTCTCTCTCTCTCTCTCTCTCTCTCTCTCTCTCTCTCTCTCTCTCTCTCTCTCTCTCTCTCCCTCTGCCCCTTTCCCCTTCTTTCTCTCTCTCTCTCTCTCTCTCTCTCTCTCTCTCCCCCTCTCTGTCAAAAAAATTTTTTTTAAATGGAAAATCAGTCATGTGACTTAGAGACCTAGCTTTAAGGCCTTAGCAAGGGTTTGCTTTAAAACATCTCCTCTGACTGACTTTCAAAACTCAAGTGATAGCTGCCTTAGAAGTATTAGTGTAGTTTTCTCTATCAGAAAATCGGCATGCTCTGTCTGGATAAGAATATTTTGTTACAGAACTGCTTCCACATCACTTCATTCCATCATGATAATTCAACTAGAAAAAATCATTGTAAATGCTCTACTTGCAATACTTGTACATTGACCACAACATGTTAATTAGACAAAAGGACTGATATGCTGAATCTGAAGTGCATAGACTTGCTCTTTTAATTGACTTGTACAACTTGGTTGCTAAGTGCTAAGAGTGTTGTAATTACTTAATCTGAATTATCTACTGAGTATAGCAATCATTTCCCTGAATAGGCCATTCACTGGGTGCTGAGAGCTTTACCCATACCATACTATTACTTCCTCAGTTTACAAGTTGAGGGAAGCAAAGTGCAAGTCGAATGATGTGTTGAAAATCCAAGGGAATAAATGCCTTTTGTTTAATCCCTTGCTGAAAATCTCTTTAGGCTTTGGATTACAAAAAAAACAAATATAGTCATTGTTCTCTGACGATTCAGGTTCATGCAGTAGGGCAGCTTCCTCATTGTGATTTTCAAGCAATTACACATGAGGCGGATGACAAGGGGAAAGAGATTGCCTTGAGGTCAAGAGGCCAATGTCCACTTCTGACATAAGACATGCGACTGGCAAGATTACCCTGTTTCTCCATTTGCTGTGTTGCTGGGGAGATGAAAAATAACTTACATAAAGTGCCTGGCATAGTGTCTAGCAAATTGTAAGGATTCAGTAAATGTTGCTGATACTATTTTTGGTACTGATACCTAGCCATATAAGCACATAGCACTGAAGAAGATTACACTACACTGAACCGGTAGCATTCCTAGATATTTGCTGTATGAAATAGATTTCTGATAAACTTAGCATTTGCTGCTTTCTACTTTCAGAATAATAAAAATAAATAAATATTTCATCTTTGTCCCTGTTCCTGGCACAGAGCTACTAAAATCATTGGAATTTTCCTGAGTGAAAGGAGTATCTTTGTTATTCATAGCAAGCCTCTTTCAGTAACACCTAAATTTAAACCCAAGCAAGAGTTTTGAAGTGTATCCTAGATAACCTCAGGGTGCAGCTGGTCTCCAAAAGACCAGGTGATTAGAGGGTGGGAATTTTGAGTTCCAACCAGGAACTTCAGGGAAGGAAGAGAGATGGGGGGGGGGGGGGTTGCGGTGGGACTGGAGATGGAGCATTATAAAAACCCGGAAACAATGAGATGCAGAGAGCTTCCAAACTGGTGAACATACCACGTGCAGAAGGGTAATTTACCCCCAGTCCAGGGGGACACAGGTTTTGCACTTAGGACACTTCTGGACCTTGTCCTATGTGCCTCTTAATCTAGCTGTTCATTTGTATTCTTTATAGTAATCTTTAAACATTATATATATATAGAGAGAGAGAGAGAGAGAGAGAGGGGGAGAGAGAGAGAGAGAGGTAAACATTAAGTAACATATAGAGAGAAAAACATTAAGTAATATATATATACATATATATATAGTAAACATTAAGTGTCTTTCTGAGTTCTATGAGCCATTTGAGAAAATTATCAAAACTTAAGGAGGGTGTAGAAAGTTTGTAGCCATGGGAAGTGTGGGAACTTAGTACCTGGACTGGCAGCTAAATGGGGATAGTCTTGTGGGTCAGAGCCCTTAAGCCTGTGGGCTCCAATGCTAACTCTAGGTAGTTAGTGTCAGAACTCAATTTCATTGTAGGAAACTCAGGTGATGTCTGACAAACTGGAGAATTGGTTGCTGGTGTTGAAAAATGCCCCAGACTACTAAATCTGAGTGAATCCACAGTAACAATACAGTCTGTTTATTTTAAACCTTCAGTTGGTTGACTTCTGGTTAATTGTAGTTTTATGAAATTGATGGTTATGGGCAGCTAGTTTTAAAGGAACCATGAGCATTGTCCATATAGAAAATCCTTGCTAGCTACTCATGCTATGGACACAGGAGATGTTATTTTCTGAAATAAAGATGTGCTCTTCTGGAGACCTATCCAGTCGTGTGTTACCACTTGGGGTCACTTCAGCTTTTCAGTAAAGAGCAAGGGACAGTAACTGCAACCACAGGGTAGCAGAGAACTTGCCTGTTGTCAGTCCCAGAATGACATAAATGTAGAGGAGCACAGCCCCAACAACTTATTTGTTTCAGGTTGCAGACTCATGTACGCCCGCAGGTGACTAGATGTAAGGAAAACCTTGGGTGGCCTAACCTTTGAGGCTAAGAAATTGCATTGGCTGATGTCTCATTTCTCTTGCCTTTGGCTTTACTTCAGCGGCTATGAATGACCCCTATTTTCTCATAGCTGCTTTATGGCAATAAAAATAACTCCCACTATGCAAATATTATACTCTTCTATTTGGCCTAAAGGGAAAGTGCTGCAAGAAAAATCCTGGATGTTTTTTTTCTTTTATCCAGATCTTAAAGGAAAGGCCAGGTTAGGAACCACCCTTGAGTCAGCCCCCTATCGAAAGGTAGGATCCTTCCTGACAGAGCCCTGGGTGAGGAAGGCAAGGCAATTCACATGTGGGCATATCAGATACTGACATTGCACGGGGCTCCCCTCCGCAGGAGAAATGGACCCCTGGTGTCAACTGAGAGGAATCTTCTCCCTGAAGCACAGTGGGAGTGTTTCTTTGAAGCTTTACACAACTCAGCTTCTGCTTTAGGGCAAAACAGGTTACAGCTAGAATAGTCCTGCAATATGTTAACTGAATAGGTGTTTCTACTGCACCTTTAATTTAGTAGAAAATTTAAAGCAAAAAATGACTGCATAGAACTGCATGTTTAAAATTTAGACCAACTAGCTGAAGGCCTATAAGCCTTCCTTCTTCAAACCTGGGGTGGGGGGAGCCTGCCATGAGCACGGTGTTAGGTGGCTCCAACATTTTCAGGGCAGAACCAGGCTGGAACTAGCGCCCATCCTGTTGACATCTGCCAAAATCTGTCCCCTGCCAGGAAGCAGCTTCCCTTCCTCCCCAATTGCTTTGTCTTAGGGGGAGAAGGTCATTGGTGCCCACCGTTTCCAGGGCAGCCCTTGGCACGAGCAGTGGGTGCCTTTGAAAGGCAGACTGCAACAGGAAGACTTTGAAAGCAAGAAGTAGCTTTTTCATCTTTGCAGGCCCAGCCGGAACACTGGTTCCTGTGCAGTACAAGCAGTTTCAAAGTTATCTCCCATGCTGATAGGAATGTGATAACATGGAGCAGAGAGGTGCCATAATGATTTCCTTTCAAATGGCTGCCTCCCCATTTATCTTTGCACACTGTCAAAGACTGATATGGTCGGGAGTTAGCAGTGGCATGGAATAATTAATCTCGCACTGGGGAAGTAAGTTCCTCATTTGTCTCCTGAGAAATTAGCACTGAGTTGACAGGAAAAGTAGATGATACAATGAGAAAGGAGAAGAGGTGTGGTATTTTTAACTCCCGGTGAAAAATTGTAAAGTTTTGGTTGAGCACCTACTATGTGCCAAGTGCCGGGGCTACTGATGATTCCTACGTTAGAAAAACTCATAGCCTCTACGAGGTCATGTATTATTTTTAAATGCCTGTCACTTTTACAAAATGCCCAAGGGATACTATGGTGATACTTGTACCATCACCTAAAGAAGAGCTGAATTTCACTGAGTTCACCAGTTATTGGAAAGGCTTAACCTCTATAACAAAGAACCACCACCACCACCAATACCAAGTGGCTTAATAAGGTAACGATCCACAGGTTAGGGGTCTGGGACTAGCAGACCATTCTGCCACTCCTAACATGTGGCTCCCATCCCTGGATGCAAGCTTTCCTATTTTCCAGCCAGTGCGGAGAGGAAGAGGGAAAGAACATGCCTTAACATGTTTAAGGGTAAGACCCTGAAGCAGCACTCATCACTCTGCTTCTATTGCATAAGGCTACACTTGTCTGCACAGCAAGAAAGGCAAGAAAATAGTCACTAGCTGGAGAGCCGTGTATCTTGCGTAAAACTTTTTAAGGTGTTCTCTTCCACGGCAGCCATGGGAAGCTAGATATTTGGAACAATAAACAGTCTCTGCCACAGAGATATTAGATAAATTCATTTTTACTTCTCTAAATTTCTAGCAACTCACCTCATAAATGAGGGTATTGAAGGAGGTGAGCTCTGCAATCCACTTCAGTTCCAGAGTCAAGATAACAGCAGAAGGTTTCTTCCCCAGGCTCTGCCATGCAGGAGGCACAGTGAGGGACTTTATGCTGGGAATTTTGTTTCGAGCTGGTTTCTTTTATTTGGAAATATCAGGTGCTGACCTTACTCTGGATTCAAATGAGAGCAGGTCATGGCTCTAAGAAGCAGCTTCTGGAAAGAATCAAGCCTGTAATCCTCTTTCTTTGAGGTTGTAAATGCACTAACTGAGCCAAGCAAAACAATGGTGTGATCCATGGGAAACAGAAGCAAGATATTTTCCTTAGACAGTGGTGGGTAGCCAGGGAAGCTTTCTGTTGTAGAGAGAGCAACAAAGACATGTTTCCTCAGAAGAAAGAGAGATGCTGATCTGAGGAATAAAGCATAGGACCAAAGGAAGCATATACATGGGTTCAATGGCCAAGACAAGCAGCCAGATTACATACACTACCATGGAGAATCTATTGCTGAGTGGCTTCTCCTACTTGAAGAGATAGTATTTTCTACAAGAGCCAGGAAATGTAGGCCACAGCTTCCTAGAGGGTGCCTTTGGAACTTTGGTGAGCCAAACCAGGTTGCAGACCATCTCTTTAGCTCTTGAGGTAGCTGAGCATGGCCTGAGGTCACCCAAGTCCCGGGCAAGTTCCCTCCAACCATGTAAGCCTCCTGAACTCCCTCATTTCCTACATGTACTGTGATGTGGAAAAGATTGCAAAGCATTTGATAGAGGCTACCACTGAGGGTGTTCCATGCTTGGGAGGTAGCTCAGCTGGTCACTCTGGTGATTTAAATAAATTGTCTCATGGAGACGCACCGGCAAATCAGGGCTGGCATTTCGATTTCCTCTGTAAGGTGAATTGTCGAAAGAGGTTCATTATAATGATTAAGATTTATGCAGCGAGTACATTTTCTTTTCCCTGTATCCTGTTACATTCCTGGTATTTTATGACCAAAACATGAGTTCTAGATATTAACTATTTGATTCCAAAAAGTGTGCTCCTAAATGAGTTATTTAGAAGTCAGAATTTAATAAGTGGAATCTTTTTTTTAACGTGCCAGATTTTAAAAACAAATTTAAAGGAAACTTACTGCAACTTCTTTAACAGAATGAAATAACATACCCCAAAACCTAAATATTGGCTTTGACACAGTCAGTAAATTAACTCTTTGGCTTTAGGCAGATGTCTTCCCTCTCTGGAAAGGAAAGTCGGTTTCCTCCACTGTAAAATGATTCTCAGTAGGGATGGGGCATTAGCAAAGTGATCTGACCGTCTACTCTATTCTTCTGATTTGATGTTCCACAACTCAGAATACATTGAATGAAAATCTCCCACTATAGGAAGCAATGTGTGGGTTGCTACAGAGTGTGGTTTCTGTGGTCAGAGAAAAACAGTGTTGTTTTCTGAGCTCTTGACTCAACTGCACAGGGTAGATCGAATGAACAGAGCAAACCTCAGCCACTCGTTCTGCCTCTGGCCAGTTTGTTCCTCCAGAATTTTCCCAAATTACAAGGCCAAAGTAGCTATTAGCTATGACAGAGACACCTCATAAATTGTTAAAAAGAGCTCAAGTTTAAAGAATTGCCTTTTTTTTCTGAGTGGTGATTTTACTTGGGTTTCAGTCATTTCTTCTGACTTTTAATTTTAAAAATATTTCACAAAAACATCCAGAGAAATGATAAATAATAAAGCATTCTTTAAGCCACACATCTTGCCTAGTACTGATCATTATTATTTTCTGATTTTTACGTCCATTTCTTTCAGATAATGTGTTCTTACTCATTTTTTAAAAAAAAAGTATCATAAATTGAAAGCTACCGTTTAAATACAAAACTCTTAACTGAGAAAATGAACCTGAACTCATTAAATATTTCTACACAATGAGTTTCTTGGCTCTCCAAATGACTCATTTTTCCTTTCTTTTTTTTTATTATAATTTTCCTTTTTTTTAATCTCTGATTTTCCTTTTTGTTAAATTACAATTACCTAGATTATCCTCACTCTTCTTCTATTTATTGTAGCCCCAATTATCTGCTTTTGTGGCTTTTCTATAGTATTTGAAATAGTAATTAATTATTTCTATATTAAATAGTATTTCTATATTAAATAGTATTTCTATAGTATTTGAAATGTAATTAATTAATTGACTCTAATTAATTGAATATAAGCTCTTTATCAATTAATATAATTTGAATATATACCTACCCTTTTATTCTTAATTGAATATAATCCCCTATTTTTTCCCCTCACGTCCCCTAATAAGCTCCATCTATAGGTATAAAAAGAGAAGTGAAATGAACTGGTCACATTTTTGTGCCTGTTCTTGCCCTTTTGTTTCCATTTCTGCCTCTAGCACATAGTCACATGGCAAACTGGATTATTTCTGAGCCCATGGTATGTATTGTACATCACTTACTCTTAGATTCTCCATTTTTATCACTAGGGTTCTTTCCTGGGCACCACGTCCTTGAGATGCCCCTATGTCTGATAAGGTAACTCAGGCTGAGGTCATTATAATCAATAAGGTCTATATGTTTATCCTAAATTCAATCTAGTAACTTAGTTGTTTTAATTGAAAATTGTAAGTCCTGTGTGTATGGGTAAGGGAGGGGTCTGAGCAAAGGGAAAACAGGGATATTTCTTGTGAGGTCCTACCTGGCGGGCTTAAATTGTGCCACGCAGGTTTGCATCTCATCTGCTTATATGTAAGGCCAGCCTTGTCTGTTAGGCAAGAGGAAATTTAATTTGCAGCCTGTTTTATTAAAGGATAAATTAAGGTACCAAGTGGGAATTGAAATCATCTAAGGCAATGGAACATTGGAAGTTGCCTAGATTTAAAACTGGGTCTTTTGTGAGTTTCATTCATAATGACACCATAATAATAGCTACATGTGTTAAGCACTTATGATCCAGGGACTGTTTAACATACTTTTACATTTATTAACTCACTTAATTCCCATAACACCCTTATGAATAAGATTCTCTTGTCTCCATTTTATGTATGAGAAAACTGAGGGGGTAAAAAAAGCATACGAAGCTTTTCTCGGTTCATATAGCTGATAGACTTTAGAGATGGGATTTGAACCCGTATACTGTTAATCACTATTTATACTGTATTAATGTGGTTTGGTGAAAAAGATACAGACAGCAGTGACTCGGGCTCAAAGGGAACTGTTCGAACCCATATTTTGGTATTAGTATTAACACCAACAGGATCAGCTATTAAATAAGTATTATATATAAGGGTCTTGCCCTTGGATAAAATTAAATCTTTCTCATGAATCTACTACTGTGACCAAACTTCAAAATATGTGGTGGATGAATAATTAAATCTAGATGTCTCCTCCAGCAACAGCAGCAGCAAAAACTGGAGGTGGGGGTGAAGGGAAGATAGGAGTAATAGACATTCACAGCATTTACAAAAAGCATGATAACTAATTTTAAAATAAAAGTGTGTTTTACTTTTATCCTAATTGCACTAATCCTAAGAATTGCAAATAAAAAATAAAGCCCACCTGCCATTTAACAGCCAGCAATATAAAAACCTTACCGTGTCAAGTGTCATATGCATAACTGAATTCACAATTTGGTTTTCTTAAGGAGAAATAATTTAGTTATCATTAAGCCTTTTAGGAAACTTGTTTTAATAATGTTCTTTGGTTATCAGGGGTATCATGTTTCCTTCAGGCAAAGAAGAGAAAATGTGCAGCTAAAACCTTTACTGTATGTGATAATGAAGTTGGTCCATTTTGGTACAGGATTGCCACAATTCTTTTTCACTCAACATGAACAGAGGTGTGAAAGCAGGCGGTTTCTCTAACTGTAGGAAATTGCTGAATTCACAGATTTCTATCTCAGCACAATGAACTGGCTATATGTTATATGAGGCTCAAATTTGTTGGTTGTTTATGACTATCATTTTTTCACGGAATAATAGTTGGGAGCATAAAAACTCGTAAGAGAAGATGTTTGTACCATGTGTGTGTGTTTTTTTTTAATTACAGTAGGTGAGACGGGTGGAAAAAAAGTATCTAAGTTTATCTTCATACTTGTGCCCCTATTTCCCTGTGTGATTTATTCCTGCCACTAGAGAAACCTAGGTATTCCATTGCCTTGCTTGCTCTGAGAATATGCCAGGAGCTGGTCCCTATTGTGATACAATTAATTAAATCTATAAACATGATGCTAGCTAACTTTAATATAGTCCCATCACCACAACATTTTCTGGATCATTTATTTAATATTCATTGACTCACAGTCACTGAAGGCACCAAATCTTTTATCAAATATCTTTCATTGGGGATGGTAAAAATTTATTTGGACCAGCTCCTGATCTGAACGTTCCCCTACCTTGTGCATTTCCGAGCAGACCTATTTCTCCTCTTCATTTCTTTGCCAACCCAGCCACCACTCCAATATTCCTTTATATTTTATAAACTCTTTTCTGCTGTTGGTAAAAAGGGGATCCAATTTCTACACTCTGGAATTCTGTTTCAAAGTGCTGACTTTTAATTGAGGGACCAAGGCAGGATGTAGGGTGTGTCAATTTGGGAATGCTGAATGACTGAAATGTCATGACATTTACAATCCAGATGTCATGGCAAGCTGGGAGACAAGGCAGCTTGGTAGATAATTAGATGGCAGATGTCCAAGTAGTTTCACACAATACACATTATTTTTTGTATATTTGAGACTCAGGACCCCAGCCCTGAATGATAAATGAGAAATCACCTCACCCATACCATTTAAAAAAAAACAAAAAACAAACAAACAAAAAACCAAATTAGGTCTCATAGTTTTATTGCCTTTTAAAAGTGTATTTATTGGAAATAGCATACCTAAGAAAACATAAATCACTTAAAATTCTTATGTTTGGTTATATCTCTATGAAAGTAAATATATTGATAATCATTATTTTTTACTTTTTTCAAAAATTAAACTCTTACATTCTACAAATGAGGAAACTGAGGCCCAGGGGAGTTAAGTGATTTCTAAGATCAATTTCTAATCGGTGGTGGAAATGAGACAAGAATCCCTGATTCTCATACTAGCATTCTTACTAGAAATACCTTATTCTCTCTTTTTTTTAATAAAAAAATTTCCCTCAGCTTTATTGAGATATAACTGACATATAACATTGTATAAGTTTAAGGTATACAACGTGTTGATTTGATATATACTACCAAGTGATTAGTGCTAGAACTGGCTATAACACCTCCATCAGGCCACATAATTACCATTTCTTTTTTGTGGTGAGAACATTTAATATCTACTCTCTCAACAACTTTCAAGTATATAATACAGTATTATTAACTATAATCACCAGGCTGTACGTTAGATCCCCAGAACTTATTCATCTTATAACTGGAAATTTGCATTCTTTGATCATTTCCCTATTTCTCCTGCCCGCCCCCCCTCCAAACTCTTGAATTCAGTTATAAGTACAAGGAAGCCCACTCTTTGATTCCCTTCTGAGTAAATGCTTGAACCATATCCCCAGTGGCTCCTTGAGAGAGCTGGGTACAAAGCTTTAAAGCCTTGGTGGAAAGCCTGATTAAACCTACGTGGTACCAACGCAATAGCCTAAAGTGTGGAACAATACTAGTTGGTGGGATTCATTATTTAATTTAAAAAGTGCTTGGGAGAAAATGTAATAGATTCACTGCCTAGCTGTTCTTGAGTCCCATCTATTGAACCCCCTATTCCTGATATACATACAGTCTTATAATTCTAGAATAGTAAGGTTTGTTGGATGTCCCTAGCATATTCCATATATTTAATGCTTCACATCCAAGACCCTGTGGTTTAAAGGCAAAAGCCAAATCTATAACCACGTTTATGGTTTTATATACAAATTTGGAAAAAAGGAGTACATTATTTTATAAAGCAAATACGTTACTTGCCAATTAATACACAAGAGTAATTAGGGGTGCATGGGTGGCTCAGCGGTGGGCGTCCGACTTCAGCTCAGATCATGATCTCGCGGTTCGTGAGTTCAAGCCCTGCATTGGGCTCTGTGCTGACAGCTCAGAGCCTGGAGCCTGCTTTGGATTCTATGTCTCCCTTTCTCTCTGCTTTTCCCCCACTCACACTCTGTCTCTCTCTCAAAAATAAATAAACATTAAAAAAAAATTTTTTTAAGAATAATTTTCTTTTTTCATAGCTACAGGAGAGCTAACTATATTTATAACATTTCAGAATGATGTTCCAGTTGAAGAGAAACATCTCTTGAAAAATCAGACTTTAAAGTCTCAGAATTCCTGGGCTTGACATTGACTTAAGCTCATTGTCGGTGGAAAGGAAAATTTTAGGAAAGTCTGTTCACCTGTCTTGTGAGTTATGGAACTGGGGGGAAAAATGGGTTTTCCATACCGCCCAGAGGTATTTTGTGTACATACACCTCAAAAGCAACTAAAATTTCAAACCTCAAACTTCGCACAGAGCTGTTGTGCTCTGAGGAATAGTTGGATATAAGTCAGAGAGGATTGACTGGAAAAGAACAAGGTTATAAAGTGTCTGAACACTTCATGTGAGGATTCTGAAGAACTTCTGTAGTGCTGAAGTTGCATTCTTTACTCTGATTTAAGAGGGTGTTTGAGGGGAAAGTCTTTCCATTACTCAAGCTATGGCTGGTTTCTGCTGCTGTGTCCTGCTCAGTTCCCTGTCCTATTACCCTGTAGTCTTTTATGAGGGCCTGATGACTCTCATCAATGAATTCCACCTTGCCCTTGGCTTGGGCCCATCTTGTTCGGGGGCAGGAAGGAGTTTGGCCCAGTCTTGCTGCTGGTTCCTCATGGACTTCTGGAAGTCAATACTTCAGTCACTTACTTTTCTTGAAGGGAACATCTCTGTTTTTCTTATCATACCAGGATGCCAGTTACTGGAGTCCTACCTTACTCCATTGATCTGGTACCTTCATGAATAGTCTTCTTCAACTAGCTGAGTCCAGCTTAGCATGATCTTGTATTTCCTAGTAGCCAATTTTAAAAATTAAAAAGAAACAAACTAAATTAATTTTAAGAATATAATAAGGTAGATTTTATTGTATCTTCTGAACTAAAATACCACCAATACAATTTCCATGAATGCTGCGGAGGGTGAGTATGCCAACCTAACCTAGATGAGTTGTCAGAATGTATATTTTGAATTACTTATTTATGTATTTATTTATTTATAGAGAGAAAGATCATATGCATACACAGGTAAGTGGGGAAGGGGCAGAGAGAGAGGGAGAGAGAATCCCAAGCAGGCTTCACTCTGTCAGCACAGAGCCCAACACAGGCCTCGGTCTTATGAACCGCAAGACCATGAACTGAGCCGAAACCAAGAATCAGATGCTTGACCCACTGAGCCACTCAAATGCACCTTCAAATATTAGTTTAGACGATTCCTTGATTTTCCTGGTTTGGTCAAATATCTTTAACAAATTTTGTATTTGACTTGCAGAAGTGTACAAGGAGAGGTACAATGCTAGACAACAAAATAAATGAGAGCATCCTCTGCTGAATGCTTAGGTCTATCAATAACGTGTATGAAGATGTATGTGTAGATGTATTTGAATAGGGCTTATAAAATAACAGGGCTGACTCCACAGGTGAGAGAAGACATGCAGCTTCTTAATAAACTTGAAATGACTAACATATCCCTCCAAAACGAATCATTAGCTGTGCCCACATGGCTCGAAAACTAGTGGATTAAAAAGTAAAAAGCTTCACTTAATCCTCTCAGCTGTTTGATATACATCAAGCATCCAGATGTTGAAAACATCCAAGCTGCAATTTAGAAGTTTTACACTTGCATATATTATTACTTTTCTCAGAGACCATACTTTTCAATTTACTCCTTAAAAACGTAGTAACATCTTTCCAGATTCATGGAGGTCTCTCTCATTGGCCTGTGATCTCTATGTGGTGTGGGTGTTGAGAAACATAGTTTTTGTAATGTTATTTTAGTTACTTAGCAGTTACCCACCAATAACTTAGATTATGTTTAACAAGCGCAACCTAATATTAATGTTATTCTAAAGCTGATTCAAATGGGGCGCCTGGGTGGCTCAGTCGGTTAAGCGTCTGTCTTCGGCTCAGGTCATGATCTCGCAGTTCGTGAGTTTGAGCCCCACGTCAGGTTCTGTGCTGACAGCTCAGAGCCTGGAGCCTGCTTCTGATTCTGTGCTTCCCTCTCTCTCTGCTCCTCCCCCACTCACGCTCTGTCTCTTTCTCTCTCAAAAATAAATAAACATTAAAATAAAAAAAAAGATTCTTAAAGTTGCTTCAACTAAATAATGGAAAATTTGACATACCTAATAAAATTAAAATTTGAGTTATCTACTGTCAGATCTTCTATGCCACTGACCTCCTTTTTACTAAAGTGATTAAAAACATTGACTGCAATAGTATTTTATTGCTATCAGCAACTATTATGCCACGGTATATATCTTTATTTCTGCCACATATATTATGTCTCAGCATGGAGTTTATATCCTGCATTTCATTTTAACAATTTTCTAATTGCTGTCACGTTTTGTCAGGTTGCGTATTTTGTGGCCTACAACATTGATTTCATCTTAATGTCACCAGTGGGAATTGATGATCCTAGGCTTGGCATAATATTAATTAAATCCATATGTCACATCATTGTGCAGTGTTCTTAGGAAAATATTCTAATACTTAAATGCAAGTTGAGGTTACTTATGAAAATGGTGGACTTCATATGGAGTCCATCATGCAGTAAAAGTGTTTTGAAACCTGGGTGAATGGGTTTAGACCAACATTGATATTAAAGGCCAGGTCTTTTTCATATGAAATTCGTATCTAAGGGCGCCAGCGTGGCTCAGTCTGTTAAGTGTCTGACTCTTGATTTTAGCTCAGATCATGATCTCATGGTTCATGAGTTCGAGCCCCACATGGAGCTCTGTGCTGGAAATGCAGGGACTCTCTCTCTCTTTCTCTCTCTTTTTCTCCATCTCTCAAAATAAATACATAAACATTAAAAAATTCATATCTACGCTAGCAACTTGACATTCAGAATCCCACAAGGAAGTATAGCTGGACATGTTACCCCAGGTGTCTTGAGAAAGTGCATTAGCCCACCTGTGTGTAGTAGGCTGAAAAACATCCCCCAAAGATACCAAGTCCGAATTCCTGGAACCTGTAAGTTTTGCCTCGTGTGGAAAATGGGCCTTTACAAGAGTGACTAAGTTGTGGATTGTGAGATGAGATAACCCTAGATTATGTGTGTAGGACCTAAATATCATTGTAAGTAAACCTAGGAGAGAGAAGCAGAGGAGACTCTCCGCATGCACAGAGGAGAAGGAGGTGTGAAGATGTCGCTGATAGTAGAGTGATGCAGCCACAAGTCATGGAATGCTGGCATCCCACAGCAGCCGGGACAGTCAAGAAACCAGCTCTCCCTCAGGGCCTCCAGAGAGAGTGCAGCTCTTCTGATGCCCTTACTTCAGCTAAATGATAGTGATTTGGGACTTCTGGTCTCCAGAACTATAAGGGAATAAATTTTAGTTTTAAGCCATCCAATTGGTGTTGTTACAGGACACTAATACATCAGACACTTTAAGTGATAACAACAGTAGTAATTACCCAGAAAAGACAAAACATATAAAGTGGGAGCGTATGTATTTTTAGAAAGTTCTATTACTCTAACATACAGTGTAAATAGAAACAGGTCTTAGTATAAAAATTGCGGTTTCAAAGTAAGTCTCCTGATCTCCCATTCCAAGTGCCCTGATCATCTTAAGCTGTTCTTATTTAGAAATTCTGAAGCCATCACTGCCTGCCTATGGGTTGGGTTGAAATGAAGGCACACTGGTCTTTCAAGGGTCTATTGTATGACAGTGAAACAGAATGGAAGAATTCAAAGTCATAGCCTGGAGCTAACCAATACCTGAGAAAGTTAACAATTGGATAAGGTCCATAGTGCAAGTGTGAGAGAGTCATTGAGAATTCTGCCCTCAAATGGAAAGACCGGTGCCAGGCTGTCTTACCTGTTGTGGTCAGCCTCTGCTACGAGGGCAGTGCTAGCTACTAGAAAGGGCATTCTGGTAGGGGCAACCCGCACTTGATATATCGTATGTTGTTTACCACCGTTCCCCATATAAAACTTGTTTCAAAGAATTCCAACTTTGATGCTCCTCACACAAGCATGCTCTCAATTCTGCATCCTTTCTCATGCTGTCATATCACCCTCTTTTAAAACTCTGTCTTCTCTCAGGGTACCTGGGTGGCTCAGTTAGTTAAGCGTCCAACTCTTGATTTCGGCTCAGGTCATGATCTCTGGGTTTGTGGGTTCCAGCCCCATTGGGCTCTGCTCTGACAGCACGGAGCCTGCTTAGGATGCTCTCCCTCCCTCCCTCCCTCCCTCCCTCCCTCCCTCCCTCCCTCTCTCTGCCCCTCCCTTGCTTGCTCTCTGTCTCTATCAAAATAAATAAATAAACATTTTTTTAAAATGTCTGTCTTCTCTCTTGAGTTCTAGTTCCCAACTGCCTCCTGAATATGTCCAGAGGATGTACTTCATACTCTCTGGATAAAACGGCCTCATCCCATTGTCTTCTACTACAGCCTTGCCTCTTGCTTTTCCTTGTCTGAGTTAGTGGATCACCCTCTTGTCTGCTACATTTCAGCCCCTCAGCTGAAACCGTGGAATCATCTTTGGCTCTGCTCTTACCCTTCATATTCAGCCAATGGATAATACCAATATTTCTCCTCTTTTCTCATTTATTTCTTTTGCCACTGGCCTACTTTGAGCCCTCATCTCTTTTCTGAAAAATTATAATAGCCTACCAACTGACCTCTCTGCTTCTAGCTCCTGGATGGTCCAATCCCCTTTGTCACCTGAGTTATCTTCCAAAACGCTGTCACTACCTGTCAGTTCATCAGAAGCTTTTGGCGACTCCTGGGCTTACAGAAGCATCCATTTCTAAGTGTGCTTTCACAGCTCTCCACAACCCTGCCTCAGTCCATCGTTCCAACCATCTCTCCTGCTTCTAGCATCATTTGTTTCAACCAACATGCCTGCCACTTTTTACACCTCCTTGGATTTACTCATTGTTGGCATATCTTCCTCTGCACACACCTTCTTTGACATACCTATTTGTCTCTCAAGGCCCAACTTAGGACTTCCCCATGAAACCTCTTTTGATTCCTGTCCTTCACTAACAATACTTATTAACTACCATATTGTGCATTTAGTTATATAATAAAACTTCTGCCTTTTACCATAGGTCATTTCCCCATATCTGTCTATTCCTTCTCTCCAACACTAGATTATAAATTCCTACAGGCTAAAATGTGTCTTCATCCCTTAAAACAAAGCTTAAATGTCACCTTGCCTATACTGATTAGTGCTTTTTTTCTTTATCTCAGCTCTAAAATATTATAAATGTATGTTACATAATTTGATGCCACTTTAAAAACTAGTTCTTATTCCGCTATCTTATCTCCCAAATTAGATTGTAACCCTCTCAAGGTTAGGGAGCATGTACTATATTGAACTCTTATATAGTCCCCACTATATTATGCAACAAATGCTTGCTGGATGAGTCACTTGACATATCTTCTTAGCAAAATAAAAATACCAGGCTCTTCAGATAATTAGCTTTGTGACCTAAGGCAAACCATTTCCGCCAGGGGATTTAGTTTAATATACTGTGAAATAGATGACACCTTTATTTTTTTCAATATAAATAGTCACTGATGTGTTTCTTTAACAGAATTTGGTTTCATGCTAAATCTGAAAACAATAAAACAAACCAAAAATTCAGAATCAACTTCATGCTTTCTGAAAGCAATATGAAAGGCATTATTTAATCAAATTATGTATTATTCTAATTTCCTCTCAGAATTTTAGAAATATATCAGACATTTTCCATGTCATTGTAAGTTAAAATATGTATTAAATATGCATATATGCACATATATTCATATATTTTTTCTAACCAATATAAGGTTATTATACTAATGTTTATGTAAAACAGCAGTTCACAGGCTTATCCCTCATGTCAAGACCCTCATATACCTCTGTCAGCCACTATTTTTCTTAAAATCCACAAGAGGGGATTATTATTGTGTATTATTGTGGTCATTATACTTTATTCCATTTTGTTTATTACATTCCAATATATTGTGGCAGATTGAGCAATATATGAGATTAATTCTTTTGGTTTAGAATTATAGTCTGTCATCATTAGAGCAGGGATTACATTAACTCTGCCTACCAAAGTCAAATGTTCTGGACATATCAACCATTAGGTACCAATAACAGAAAGCATTCTAAATTTTTGGAGTTTTCCAAGATATTGTACCTCTTGTTAATTGAATTGGGAGATAATTGCCCTATGATTACCTTGATTCATATGCTGTATAATTTACCACAATGATAATTAACGCCTTGTAGTTGATTGGGGTAAAATGTATGCATAAGTTAGTCTCTCTCACCCTTTTTTCTCCCCTTTGTCTCTTTCTCAATCCTTCCCTCCTCCTATTTATATACAGCACTGTAAACAAGCATTTTACATGCCATCTGACAGGATTTGTTATGGCACCTTACCCCATATTCCTATGTCACTCAAAATATCTCTAAAAAGTAAAAGCCAATTTTTTAAACATTCTTAGGTGAATTGGCTGCCACTTACTGATTTGATCTAATCATGCTTTGGTTTGTGAAAGAAAAGCCATAACCTCACCCATTATATAATATATATATATATATATATATATATATATATATATATATATATATATTTTTTTTTTTTTTTTTAGTTTGTTTCTTTATTTATTTTGAGAGAGAGAGAGAGAATGCACATGAGTGCATGTGCAAAGGCACATGAGTGGAGGGGGAGAGGGAAGGCAGAAAGAGAGAAGATCCCAAGCAGTCTCTGCACTGTCAGTGCGGAGCCTAACTCAGGGCTCAAACTCATGAACCATTAGATCATGAACTGAGCTGAAATCAAGAGTCAGACACTTAACCCACTGAGCCACCCAGATACCCCTATGATATTTTTTACTCTAAGTCCATTTGTACCTAAATTTCCCATAGTGCCTCTGTATTTCAGAGACTATATTACCAGTGTCTTCTATACTTAAACAATTTTGAAATCGGTCAGATGATCAAAGTAACATATGCTTTATCAATCCTTCTTAATTCTCAGATAACGGAGAAAGAAGTATATTATAACTCACAAACAGAAATGTCTTCACAAACTTGATATTTGATGGTTCCAATTTATTTAGATGAAAAATACAGAAGCACAAAGAAGATAAGCAATATTAATGGGTTCTTCCTTACAATGCTATAATCAGGCAAATATTTTAGATGAAATGATATGATCCTGGAGTTGTCTCAGAATAATCAGGGGTCGGGTGCCTGGGTGACTCAGTTGGTGTAGGTCCAACTCTTTCTAAGTTTGCATGCGTGGGTAGGTGGGAGAGGGGCAGAGAGAGAGAGAGAATCCCAAGCAGTCACCACACTATCAGTGCAGAGCCCAACATGGGGCTTAAATTTACAAACCTGAGATCATGACCTGAGCTGTACTCAAGAGTTGGTAGCTTAACCAACTGAGCCAGGCACCCCATTTGTCCAACTCTTGATTTTGGCTTAGGTCATGATCCCAGGGTCTTAAAATCAAGTCCCGTGTCAGGTTCCATGATGAGCACAGAGATTCTTGAGATTCATATTCTCTCTCTCTCTCTCTCTCTCTCTCTCTCTCTCTCCCCTTTCCCCACTCTAGCACACATGCTCTTTCTCTCTCTCAAAGAAAAAATAATAATCAGGGACTAGTATAGAGAGGTGGTTTGGATGTAGATGAGAAAAAGTCAGCCATGAATTAATTATTGTTGACCATGAATAATGAGTACATGAATGTTTGTCATATTATTTTGGTTACTTTTTTGTGTTTGACTTTTTTTTTGTAATAAAAAGGTGTTTAAAAAGAATAAAGTCAGTGTGACACATGTCAAAAGGATCAAGTTAGAGTCCTAGCTGTGCCAGTAACATATGCTGCTTGACTTTAGGTGGATCACAACTTCCTATACTTTATTTTTCTGTCAGTAAAATGAAGGCATTAGATGAGATCAGCAGTTCCCAAGGTGGAATTGCCTTGAGAGTTTTTTTTTTAAATTTCACTGCCAAGTCAGAATTTTGTTTGGATTTAGGAGATAGAAGGGAATACGTATTTCAAAATAACCTCCTAAGTTACTATGATACCACCGTTTCTTAACATGCACAGAAATTTGAAGGTAACAAAGAGTGGCCTAAGGCCCTACCCCACAACACTGTACTAAGTCTCAGATGAGTTCTGGGAATATGCATTTTTTTAAAAACTCTCCAGGTGGCGCCTGGGTGGCGCAGTCGGTTGAGCGTCCGACTTCAGCCAGGTCACGATCTCGCGGTCCGTGAGTTCGAGCCCCGCGTCAGGCTCTGGGCTGATGGCTCAGAGCCTGGAGCCTGCTTCCTGTTCTGTGTCTCCCTCTCTCTCTGCCCCTCCCCCGTTCATGCTCTGTCTCTCTCTGTCCCAAAAATAAATAAACGTTGAAAAAAAAAAAAAACTCTCCAGGTGATTCTAATAGGGGTCAATGTACCATACTTGTAGAAACATTTTTCTAAATTATCTCCATGGTTCCTTCTAACTCATCACCCCCTAATGTTACATGAGCATTATATTCTTTCTGCTTTATATTTTGTACTATTTCATGAACTACTGGCCATTTAATTATACATATATAATGGTCAGGAAAATGATGCTAAGTTTCTTGCTTTGAGTCATGAGGCAAGGTAAAAGCAGACTCTGATTTAATTAGGATTCATGTTTGACACCTCTGGGCTATTACTAAGAAAAATAATCAACATCTATTAAGCAAATATATATAAATATATCCAGACTTCTTCTTGGGGAAAAGATTTTCCAAATTAAAATCAGCCTATCAATTTTATGCTGTTTGAAACAGATAAATTATTTCGGTGCCTTTTTTTCCAGCCTTGCTTCCTAATGTTTACATTGCATGGAGTTATATTCTTTATGCTGCTCCTACTAGATAGATTAATAAATTAAGATTAATGAGATTCTTTCTTTTCTTCCACCTGTTTTTAACCAACCACCTATATGCTACATGAGCAGGGAATTGGGTGACTGCTTCTTGTTGATCACCAAGCATTTTTGCACAGTGTGCAAGGGTTAGATGTGAATGACAGAAAGAACATTGTGATAAATCTCTGCCTCCAATTAGGAACCATAAACATTGGTCAAAAATGTTCTAATAGCCTCTACTACTTTAAACCACTAACTTGTCTTGTAATCTCTACCCCCAAATCTAGAAGTTACAGTTGTCAGTGGCACCAAACTACATTTTTGTAGAGAGAACAATATAAATAAAACTGAAAAGCAGTCAAAGCCTTGAGGTATTACCTACTTTACCTTTCATCCACTCACAAGTTTCCTCCCATCGAAGAAATGACTTTATGAAACATCATACTGTGCCTCCAGTTGATTCCATATGGTATTGATAAGGGGTAGAATAATGAAATGTCAGTATGTCATTACAGTGAGGGCTGAATATATAGAAAAATTAACTCCTCTGTGGAGTGTAACATTTGCCAGTGATAATGAAGAAGTTTGCACCAGGTGACTTTACCCGCTGTGCTTTGTCTCGTCAAAGCTTTCCTGAGCTCAGAAATAGCTGTAATGTCATATAAATGTATTTTATATTTTACGTATTTTGAAAACACATTACTGAGTAAGGGACTTAAATAAAATTTTAACTAACTCTTATCCTCAGCGCCAAATAGCATCACATCAGGGATTAGGATTTTAATATGATGTTGGGAGACACAAACATTTAGTCCATAACACTTGACCTACAGTTGTGTAACTCCAATATCTGACTTCCTTGTCACATGGCTCTCTCCCTGTGTGTCCTTGTCTTCACACGGCTATCTTCTTATAAGGACACCAGTCATACTGGATTGGGACACCAGTCATAGAAGTCCACCTTACTCCAGTATGGTTTCATCTAACTTAACTAATTACATCTGCAACCTACCTATTTCCAAACAAGTCCACAAGCTAAGGTATGGGCATGGGGCAGGGAGGGGGGTTAGGACTTCAACATATCATTATAGGGTAGAAGAAATTCAACCCATAACAGTAGGCTTTTCCAGATCTTTCCAGTTTGATTTGGTCTACATCCAAATCCATGGGGTTTGGCCAATGAATAGAAGCACTGTTCCAAAAACTTGCTATACCACAATAATCACTTAAGACCTTTAGTGAACATATAGGTTCCCAGACCTCACTGCAGACTTACTGAATCAAGATCTCTTAGGAGGATGCCTAGAATTCTGTTTTTTGACAAGTACCCCCAGTTCGGTTTTATGATCAAGCAAATGTAGAAAACATGGAGTTAGGGAGTCTAGCACTTACTGAGCTTCTGCCATGTTGTTCCTGGCTGTGAAAGACATTTTGTAGATACCATCTAATTTGACCATCACATCAGTTTTAGGAGGCTTGTCTTATTCTCATTGCATACATGGAGAAACTGTGTTAGAGAAGAATGGAGCTAGAATTGGAGCTAGGTCTGATCTCAAGATACACTCTTCCCATCATGCTAGCAGTAAGGTAAAGAATCTGAGATCATCCAGTGCACTGCAGTTTACTCTCCTCTTATTCCAGGGTTAAACCTGCTCTCTTTTGTTCTTGTGCATGTAAGCAACAAGACAGCTGGTAGCTGTCCTCCTCCATTTGGTTTTACATGTACTGAAGAACATCCTCTTCCCCACTCCCTTAATCCTTTACTTTGGGATCATTGGTTTGTTTTAGTTCCTTAGGAACCTCTAAAACTACTCTATGTGCCTGTAGAGAAGATACAACCTTGTTGAAGCCGACTTCCCTGCTATCCTACCTTTAGCAGGGCTGAAACAAAAGCTACCTGCCACTATGTCAGGTACAAAATAGATCATGTGACTCAGCAATTTAGGTTAAGTTCTGCCAGGGAAGAAATGAGACTTCAAAACTTTCTACAAGTTGAACTTGAGTATACAGACACAAATATACATATATAGATATAAAATTATATATATAGGAGCTCCTGGGTGGCTCAGACATTTAAGCGTCCGACTCTGACTTTGGCTCAGGTCATGATCTCAACAGTTCGTGGGTTCAGGCCTCACGTTGGGCTTTGCTGTGACAGTGTGGAGCCTGCTTGGGATTTCTCTCTCTCTCATTCTCTCTCTGCCCCTCCCCTGCTCTCTCTCTCTCTCTGAAAATAAATAAACTTGTAAAAGATATATATATATATATTTTTTTTTAATAAATAAAAATATAAAATTGTTTAGGGGCACCTAGGTGGCTCAGGCAGTTAAGCGTCTGACTTGATTTCAGCTCAGGTCATGATCTCATGGTTCATGAGTTCGAGCCCTGGATCAGGGTCTGCACTGCACAACACAGAGCCTGCTTGGGATCCTCTGCCTCCCTTTCTCTCTGCCCCCCCCCCCCACTTTCTTGCTCACTTGCTCTCAAAATAAATAAACTTTAAATTAATTAATTAATTAATGTAAAACTGATCAAAGGGCAGATAGTTTTTAGAAACTATAACATAGAGGAACCAAGCCATTGTTTTCCTAAGAACTTTGCCACTAGTATTTTATTTTCAGTACAATAAAAGCCTTTAAGGGGCGCCTGGGTGGCGCAGTCGGTTAAGCGTCCGACTTCAGCCAGGTCACGATCTCGCGTTCCGTGAGTTCGAGCCCCGCGTCAGGCTCTGGGCTGATGGCTCAGAGCCTGGAGCCTGTTTCCGATTCTGTGTCTCCCTCTCTCTCTGCCCCTCGCCCGTTCATGCTCTGTCTCTCTCTGTCCCAAAAATAAATAAAAACGTGGAAAAAAAAAATAAATAAAAAAAAATAAAAAAAGCCTTTAAACCAAGTGGTGACTTGATAAAATTTGATTTCTAAAAATTATGATGGCTATTGGAAAAAGTGGATTGGAAGAGGCAAGAAAAAGCTAGTAGGTGTATTTCACAACTTCTCCAGGAAAATAATGCAGCAGGAGAGCCACAGACACTGAAAATGAGACCCATTTCCTGCAATATTTTCCCAATCCAAAATATTCTGTTGTGGAATTCTACATGATTGTATTAGTCAGCCCTTTAGTTCAGCAATGTACAAGGACTGATCTACTAAAGTCATGGAGTAAATAATGGAGTACCTTTAGAAATTTGTATGATTCGGCCAATGTAATGTATCAAGATCCAACCAACTACCAGATGTTGCTGCTGACTTCCAGTTGTTAAGAACGGGTTTCTTCAAAACAAAAACAAAATTAAAGCTCTCTCACAGGAGTAACTGGGTGTTTAGTGTTGAATCACTGATGTTTATCATCAGTTTAGCACACAGTGGGGAAGAACTTGGACCCTGGCGTCAGACTTAGGTAGCTCTGCCATGTTCTTGCTGTGTGGCTTTGCATGGGTTATCAAAACTCTGTCTCAGGTTCCTCATCTATAAAATGGGAATAATTGTATATACCTAGTAAGATTTTTGTGAACTCTAAGTGAGGTAATAAATGAAAAGGTAGATAGAGCACACAAGAGGTGCTTAGTAAGTAAGTATTATGGTGGCAGTCTTATTAATAAACCTTGATAATTTTATCCAAATTATTAAATAAAAAATTGGACTAGAAGAAGTGTGTGGCTTATAAATGTTGCCAACAGAAAAACAAAGAGTTAGATATGTTCCACAGAGGTCCTTGCCAAGCCACCCAAATGTTTACTCTCCGTCCTTTTGGTCATTTTCTCCCAGTAAAACAGTGTATTTATTATCCGCTTCTGACAACCCCATGAAGAACTGCTTGCCTTCTGTGCAGTGCTGAGTTATGGACAATGTATTAGGAGCTATATATTCACTCTGTCTTCCCCACACGTACCTGAGAACCACACCAGAGCTCGATCAAGAAGAGGGCACTGGCAGGTTTACTCATCTTTTTATTTCCTTGTTGTTCTCTCTGCTGTGATCTCCATGCCTGGAAGTGGTGCTCCTGCCCTTTCACCCCCTTTCTTGCCTGAGTGCTGTTGTCAGATGTATAAATACACAGTGAATTGGAATGGCTTCAGGGCCGACTGAGCACGCAGGAGTCTGTTCTCCCCATAAATATGCTGTTGACTGAGGAGTTTGCAGAGATTGTGATGCAGCTGATTAAAATAGAAAGCAGGCTAAACTGAAAGGGAGGCAAATTGCAGAAGGCTGAAGCAACCTTTCAACTCCAGGTCACAAAGAAGTCAAGGATTTTGTTTTGTTTTGTTTTGTTTTGTTTTGATTTTATTTTTTTTATTTTTTTTTAATACTGTGCAGAGAGGGAAAATGTTGTACAATAAATCTATTGAGCAGCTTCAGGAAGCCTTTCTCTTGATCTAATTGAGCTATTTGAAGTGTGCTTGAAAGGTCTCATCCAGCCCGTGTCAGCATGCTGCCTGGTAGGAGTTGTGAGAAGTTAATCATCTCTGGCATCCTTAGGAGAGATGGTCAGGTGTCTGATGGCTGGCCATTCTCAACTATAGGTCGGGTATGGAAGGTGTGTCCACATTTGTCTTTGGGGCACGGGGCTGCTTGACCTTGCATGAGAACTGTAGGGGAGGAAAAAAAAATCTTCCCTCTACCCATCTTAGGCTCTCTGGCTGGGTGCTGTTAATTAGACCAGCTAGAGACAGATTAACAAGAGAAAACCAGAAGTTTGTTATGCACATACACATGGGAACACCCAGGGATGGTGGTTAGAATTTGGGGTTGTATACTATCTTAGGCTAAACAAAGGAAAACTGGAATTGGGCTTCTGAGGGAGGGAGGCAAGGTATGGTAAACAAGAGTTGTTTAGTAGGTTTGTTAAGGGGATTTAAACTAGAGTCTTCTACTTCCAGGAATGCCTTTACAAATGTAAAATTCCTTTATAAATGTAAACTACCTTTATAGAAGAAAAACATAGCCCCATTTGTCAGAGCTTTTCCTATATCTGCTGGTTCTCAGTGGCCTTTAGCTCAAAATAATCCATAGTCTGAAGAGGCATATTTGGGGATGGCATGTTCTGGTACGCTTCAGAACCAAGCACACCCACACCTTCATCTAAATGGTGCCTGCTAATAATGTCAATGCTACATAATTAATGTCCAGCAGGCTGATAAATCCAAGACAACTGTGATTATCTATTTACTGTACAAGCCTTTGAACATGTTATTCCTCTTCTGAAACTATCTTGCACCAATACCACTGGCTTCAGCTCCCATCCCCCTTTGCCTGTGGTCTCAAGTCAGCTGTCAGTCTGTTTGCCTGTGGTCTCAAATCAGTCTGGAAAGCCTTTCTTTACCCCTCATGACAACGATATTAGGAACATCCTCTATGCTCTCCTAGGACCTTGACTTGCCATCATTCAAAGCACTTGATGCACAAAACTGACATCTTACATCTGTATCTGACTACATTCTTTTTAGTAATGCATACATTCTGTGAGGTTATATCATGTTTATCCCAGAATTGAAACCATTCCCCCATATGTAGCAGGTTGACAATAAATTACTCAAATAATTGAATAACTGTGGTTTGGAGGGAGAGAGGTTGTCTGAGGGGCCAGAATACTAGCTCATGATTTGTGGATTGTCAAGAGTCACTCACTCTCCAGTAATTTTGATGACTCTTACTTCATGCTTTTCATTTTATGCATAATCATGTCCTTAATAGACTGTGAAATTTCCAGCATTTGCAGTTGACCAGCACCTGGTAGGTGAGGGTGGGTGCACAGAGTACCTAGATTAGGACAAGTTCAAACTCCCCTTTTCTGATTAGTACTCAGGGTTGGGAGGGGCTGAGGACTCCGCCCAGGTGGAGAAGGACTGTATTAGGCTTGTGTAGGTTGAGTCTGGATGAGGAACCAGGGAGGAGAGCCATGGCAACTAATTTCAGATTTGTTTATCTTACACATTAAACTATTAATGATTATATTTTTTAATTGATAAACTTGACTGTGTCCATGTATTTGTACTTTCACTAATAGACTATGCTATGGATATAGCCCTTTCCATGCTGACTTCAGACTTGAAATTCTTTTTGTCCTTGTTCTGTTTGAGTTGAGACTTTCAGCAAATTGTCTATATGATTCTCTCTTCTACCTCTGGCATACCTTGCAAATTCACCTGTAACCAAATCTGTTTAATGAAGGTCACAGAAACTAAGTCTAAGTCAACATGAGACCTGGGAGTGGAATCCAGTGGTCTTGATTTTTCTGTTTGCTGTGGAGCAGCCACCACCCCTTCTCCCCCTGCCTCCCCCACCTACTTCCACCCCTGTCGGGGCAGGTTATAGAATTTCCTGCCATTTTGTCTTATTGATTGAGTCATCCATCTCTCATTCTGCAAAGTCAGGGTCTTAAGTATTTCTGTGGAGCCACAAGGACTCTTCCTCAGCTGTCTTTAACTTTGTCATTGATATAATTTACTACTTCTGATAATTTTTTTTTTCTTTTCAAAAAGTGAGATGTCAGGGTGACAAGGAAGGATCATAGATGGAACACAAAATCTCTCTCTTGGAGAAAGGTATAAGAATGCTATCCTCGTATGAGGCTGATGTTATTCCTCTGAACAGAACCTTAACTTCTTTCCTTGGAAATTCTTATTCAGCTTCCTAAGTCTGCCATTCTTATATACCTAAACTATATACTTTCTTTTGGTCTTCAGTGATTGATAAAAGGATTTTATTTCTGTCTTGGTCTAGAAATACCTCGTTAAAATATTTCATGAAAAAAAAGGGATCATATATATATATATATATATATATATATGATATTATATATATAATACCATCATATTAATCATGATATATACATGCATATATCATATATATGTGTACGTATATTTTTTGCCAGAATGAGTTTACTGTTTTTTTCTACCACTAATTTATAATTCTTTTTTCTTAAATCTCTCTACCATTCCTGATATATTCCAGCAATTTCTCTGTAATTGTGTAGAGAAACCTGCAAGCACATTTATCCACATCTTTTACATTTACCTGTGTTTATCTTAAACCATCAAACAAAAAAACTTGTCAATTATTTTGCTAGCAGAAATGTGTTTATTTGTAAATAGCAGAAAATTGCAATATAGGACATGAAAACTAAGGCAAAACCATAGGCAGTTCCAGAGAACAAAGGAGAGGAATGTTCTTTTATAAGCAGAAAGGGGGAGTTGGGAGGGGCTCTTATAAATAAAAAATGCCTTGGAATAAACTGGGAGTTCAAAGTGTAGTGACTTTTTATGGGCTGAATTGTGAGTATCTCATTGGCTGGACTGTTGTGTGTGGAGGAGAAAATCTTTCTTCTTCCTTCTGGGGTATCAAAGTATAGGCCTCTTCCGGTTGGGAATGCAAGGTATAGTCACTCTCTGTTGGGGTCTGCAATTAACAAAAGGGGTAGGGCCCAAGAGCGCCAGCTTCTGGCCTCCCAACTCCATTTTAAATGAGGTTTCTTTCATTTAGTTTCATACCTCTGGCTTTGGAGTAGCTTGCTTTATATGCTGAGCAGTTTTTAAAGAGGTAAGCAAGAATTGAATTCTTGGAAATCAAGTCCTTGTTTAAGGATATGGAAGATCTTGCTATTTGAATGAACCCTATAATGGATCTTTTTTTTTTAAGCAAATAATCACTCTTTATCTTATCTTGTATGCAAATCCTGATTTCCACATTTAAGCTTTACTGAAAGCAGTGCCTATTTGTATAGTTATCTTTACATAATGGTCATTCTCCAATCCTGTAATTGAAAATTAGGTCATTTTCATTTACTCTGACTTTTATGCCTGAAAATCTCTTATCTCTATCTTTATTTTGGTAATTTTCTTGGAAGAACTATAACAGTTTCTGCAAAATGATCATACCTCTGTTTTAGTCTGAAAACAAAACAGGCGGAGCATACACTAGGGAATTCAGTAGCCAGGATCAAGTTGAAGAAACTGTTGATGACTTTTTAGAAAATTGCAGTAAATCATGATTTCCTTATGGAATATAGAAATGTCTGATTTTGGCATTTAATTCTCTAACATATGAAGATATGTTTTTCTTCTACCTCTTCCGCTCTGGGTTTATACCATCATATTAATCAGAAAAAGGTCATCTTGCCTTTGAGTCATTCGTGAAGAATGCTTTGCTTTTCTAGTTCTGACAGGAGTGACTCTTGCTTTTAGAGAGGATCTCTTCTTTGGGGCCAGAGGAAACATGTGAATGAATTAAGTATCAGAATAGAACGTGAAGGGGGTGCCTGGGTGGTGCAGTCGGTTAAGCGTCCGACTTCAGCCAGGTCACGATCTCGCTATCCGTGAGTTTGAGCCCCGCGTCAGGCTCTGGGCTGATGGCTCAGAGCCTGGAGCCTGCTTCGGATTCTGTGTCTCCCTCTCTCTCTGCCCCTCCCCCGTTCATGCTCTGTCTCTCTCTGTCCCAAAAATAAATAAACGTTGAAAAAAAAATTAGAAAAAAAAAGGAATAGAACGTGAAGATAAAGCTTAACTTCTATTGTCTCTTTACCGTTAAATACAGATTTGAAAAATGTAATCTTCGTTTACCAATGTCCTTTCTTTGTCACATCAGTACTTGATTCAAACCAGAGAACTAAATCTTAATATGGTACCCAATAATGTGCTGCTTTTCTGTCATGTGCAAAGCAGAAGATGCCACTGTGGAGCTTCCAACTCAACTTGGTTACACTTAATGGACTTGGCCATTTCCAAAAATGTCTGTGGTCAAGGTACTCCTAGTAAGTGCATATTTTGCCTGATGAAACTAGGCTGGAATCTTTCTTCCTTCTGCCCCCGTCCTCAAGTCTGCTCACACAGAAGGTCTGAAAATGAAGCCAGGTGTAGCAACTGGCTGTAGTACTTAAAACCTGTAAGTTTAGCTCGTGGGAGAAAAAGAAATAAGACGTGTTTCAATGATTCTGCTTTTGTGTGTCCCATGCCCCTGTCCTATTCCTTGGCTAAGGGTTCACATGAAATATGCCCGCTGAGGGTTGTGGCCTAGTGGGGATACCGTACCAAATCATGATTCCCAGTGCTTCAGGAGCCAGCTTTATGTTCAAAACCAGTCAGGTGTAGTGCCCACCAAGTCCCACGGGTGCTCAAGCCTTCCATTTGAGGAGAGTGTTTAGGTTGGATGCACCTCTTCAAGCAGACTGATGAACTGCAGCTGTGTGCAAATTAGCTTTCCTCAGGAGTTATTTATTGCTCTCAAATTGGCAGCATATTCAGATGGAAAGAAAAACAAAGGCAGTTGTAAAATGAGGACACAAAAGAGATGCAATATGTCTGGCCTTTGTTGTGCATTGATGTCAGAGCAATGTGGGGGTGAAATAAGACCACCCAGGTACTTTTCATCACTGGTTTGTTGGTGGTCCCAATTGCTGGAAGACTTAAACTGAGGCCATGGCCATGTCTGATCATTGATGGATTTCCTGACATTATTGAGAAGGACAGGCCAAATTAATGGTGATATTGTCTGGATGATTTATCATAAATTCTCCCTGCAGTTTTAATTAGCTCTACTCTTTTTCTCCTCCCATTTTAATCTCAAGCATATGTGTATTTTTGTACCATTCATTTAAAAAGTCTGTAATGTATTTGGTATCATCCATCTACTTTCAAAGTAGGTACAGCATGATTGGTAGGAAGAACATTGGACAAGTCAGAACTCCTAAGTTCCTGTCCAGGTCTGTCATTAACCTGTAGTGTGCCCTTGGACACAATCTTGCAGCCATGTTAATTTTTTGCTGTTGCCAGCTTACAAATCTACTTCAAGTCTTGGGCAATAAGAAATATACTTTTTGTCTCCATTACATATACAGTCTCCTTTTTTTTTTTTAATATACATTCTCCTTTTTTTTTAAATATACATTATCCTTTAAAGAAGAATGTGTATGAACTGATGGGAATTTTCTAAGTACAGTATTATTTTTTTTTTTCCAGGAAGGTAATCCTTTATGGGGCAGGATAAGATTACCTTCATAGCAAGCTCAAATTCCCTTCATTTGGGTGATTTCCAGATCACTCTTGTTCTCCTTTTTCCTCCATGACTTCCTAAAGGACAAAAAGTATGAGTTGCATACGGTTGCTACATCTCTAAACAAATGCCTGGGTACACTTAGGAAACATCAAGCACTGTGTCAGAAATCCAGAAAGGACCAGAGATAAAGTAGCCAAATAGAAAGTGATGTGAACTTTTTACATACCCGGTATTAGAAAAGACACCCGAAAGATACTTCATTCCAACCCCAAAATCATTGTTCAAAACACTTTATACCTCCCCAAATTTGTCTTTCCCTTTTTTTCTTTTAAAGTTTATCTACCTATTTTTGAAAGAGAGAGAGAGAGAAAGAGAGAGCAAGGGGAGGTACAGAGAGAAAGGAAGAGAGAGAGAATCCCAAGCAGGTTCCATGCAGAGCCCAATGTGGGGCTTGATCTCATGAACCTCGAGATCATGACCGGAGCTGAAATCAAGAGTAGGACGTTTAACTGACTGAGCCACCCAGGCACCCCAAAATTTGTCTATCACAGGTTTCCCAATTATAACTTCCCAAGGAAACCATTTAAGCTCCAAGAGACTCAGATTTCTCATCTATAGGAAAGAGACACTGGACCCAATTATCTTTAAACCTTTTTTGCCTTAATATTTTCTTATTCTACTAGGCATTGTAAGCATTTCAGAAATCTGCTGTTGGAGAAAAAGACATTGAGGAGAAAGCAAAATAGGTGTTAATGAGATTTTTAAAGTAGTAGTAAAATTAATGCTTGGAGGGTTGGCGTAATGATCCAACAGTTTAGTTACTCCCTGAGAGCCAGAAGTTAAGGAGTTCCATTTACCCTCTCAAGCCAGAACTTCCTGTTATAACTGGGTAATAAACATACTTCTTACTTAATAAGAAGTGGCTAAACTTAAAGACCAACTGCTAATACCCACAGGCAGACAAATAACATGTCTTTATTACTGACATTGCATACTTCCACAAACTCTGTTACTACTGAGAGTATTACTTTTATGCTATTTTTTTACAACAAAAAGCCCGATAGAATGTCAACCTATTTTCCCAAATTATTGCTCCTGAGGTATTCAGATTAAATAGAAAAACACCCCACATATATTTTGGTGAAACCTCTTGTTCTGAGCAATTAAAAGGAGCTATTTTATTTCAGTCTTGTCAAGGAAAGCAAATTCCTCCTAGAAGTCATATTTCTACTTCTAATGTCACAGTTGCTTTATTATGTGACATTCAAAGGAAAGATTTGAAGTCATATTTCTAGTAAAGTATTTAATTTGATAAATAATTTAGACTATACTTCAAACTAAAAATTTGATATTCCTGAAATAAAGTTTTAACTCAAGCTTGGTAATAAAGTTATCACATAACTAATAAGGATTATTCTTAGGATGGAATATGGTGTCTTGATTAGAAAGAAGCACAAATACAAGGTTTATTTCATGGAAGAAAGGAAATGTGTGCTGTTTATTTGGCAATAGGAAACCAGACCAAAGTATATTTGTGTGACATTTGAATAGGGTCATGTGGGAGGAAAGGATCTGTCTTTACAAATATTTTCAGCCCCTGACATGAGAATGGGGTTGGAAAATGAATCCTGTGTGTTATATGACTGAGATGCATATTGGAACTTAGGCAGGATGATTTCTGAAGTTGGTCTACTGGGAAATTACCTTTCACACAGCTTTCAGATATGTTTCTATATCTATCTATACATATCTATATATCTATCTATCTATCTATCTATATATTTTTTTTTAATCTCCTGACCTACTGGGTACATCAACACATAAGATAGAATTGCCCGATACAAAAAAGGCCATTTTTAAAAGGGCAAAAGTCAAATGGGATTATACCCAACTGTGGGCTGGCAAGAATAATACTTCTCTTCAGAAAGAAGTGAAGTGAGGTAAGCCCTAGTTATAGTTATTCTGAAATAGTCTGAAGAATATTTAAGTCTAGAGATAGGGCTAGTAACTGAAAAAAAGAAGGACCCCAAACTGACTGGTGCAAATATCAGTTCTATTTCCAGAAATTAAAAAAAAATCATTATTACTTTAAATTTTAAACCCTTGAGCTTAAATTTGAATAACTTAACCTTTTTTTTAAACCTCTCTGAGGTTTTTCAGGAAGTTTTTATTTGGAGGAAAGAACTGAGGAGGACAGAAACAGTGTGGGAAGAAGTAAGGAGACACTTGAAGCAGAGGAAATAAGTAAAAACATTCTTTCATAAAGAATTGGGGGTGGGGAGGAAACTTAAAGCAAACAATAAGCTCGCAAGGATAAATTTTTGCTTTGCAAAAATGCAAAGAAAGAGCACTACCCCAGGATAAATCTTTTAGTTCTTCCCTTGTTGGACTCTAGTCTGCTTCCTTCTACTTCTGCTGACTTTGATTGTTGCCGTCAACAAAAGAGCTTCAAAGACACCAATGGCACACATTCTTTTCGGGGTTATGGGGACTGGTCTTTCCTCACATCAACAAGGGGTGCCTTCATAAATGAGAGCAGCACAGAGACACGTGGGCATGCCAGCAAAATCTCAACTGGCAGCCAGGCCCAACCTCAACCTCACTGGCCCCTGGCTTATCCATGCCCCACCATGGTCATTGAAGGTAGTCCCACAACGGACACGCTTCAAAATTATTTGCCATAATGATGTGAACAGCAAATGGGCTATAGCCAATAAAAAAAACCACAATTATTACTTCCTAAGGGGATGAATGAAGAAGAGTGTGAGATGGCTGAAAGAGAAAGAGAGAGCAAGAGAGGGGGAAGGAGGAGAGATACAGCAAAAGAGAACCCTCTGGTGATTTAATGGAATAGTGAGAGAGAATGCAAATAAAGGAGACACATTAAATATATTTTAAATATTTAATATTTTATTATTGTTGTTGAACTCAGCTTTTGATACACTAGTAACAAGCTAGGAAATATTTTGCCACCCAGTGGACCTTCCTTCACTGGCTTTCCCTGTTACAATATCTGATAGAGGCAGTGAACCTAGTGCTCAGTTCAACACAATTGACCTTCATCATAGCACGGTGGGAAGAATGTACTTCTCTCAGATGTGACACAGATTGTGTGGCCTGTAGATAAAAGAAATGTATTCTGTTGTCTTCCAAATGCCTTTCTGGTTGCACCATGGAAATTTGAGCAATGACATGATGGATTTTATGTAAATGTTAAATCTCAAAATTTCTATACAAAAACATTCACTAGAATTCTTCCCAATTGAATAATAATATCCAGTCTTCTATCAAATAATTTGTATTTTGATGATATATATTATTTTAGTGACTGAATCAACTCATATACAAAAGGAAATCTTTAAATTTTCTTGAGGGCTATAAAGCCAGAGTTTAAAAGGAAGAAGACCATTTTAAGGCTCTCCTTGTACCTTAAGAGGCTATTTGAAGCCATAAACTTGAGAGAAACTCCAGCTTATTCCTGACCCCAGTCCTGCATTTGGCATGAGCCATTTGTTTGTAGCAGTCACTCTTGTGTGACTATATAAATTCACTGTGTCAATAGTTTGCATCCTGAATTAATTTGTATAAGGTGTCTGGGGGAATGCTGATTTCATATTGGAACCAAGGTTATGTGGAAGCCTTGGGACTGCCTTTATGGAGTTCTGTAACTCAGCACGTAGTAATTCTCACTTCTACCATGCTCTGGAGGAATCGGCCTGGTGACTTCAAGAGACTAAATTTTGGGGGAAAAATTGCTAGCACTATAAGATCAACCAGGTACTAGCAGTTTACTTCTTGCAGAAAAATTAGAACATTAACTCTTTCCTATTACTGATTGAATTATAGCTGTGCTTAATCTGGTTTGTGAAATGCTACACTTGCATATGTGAGGAGTTAGAAAGAGGAAAGTGTGCTGAACCAAATGTTGTCCTAAAGAAAGAAGACTGCCTGCAATGTAAAGGTGGTATAAAATGGCTTACCCATGGGGATGACTCAGAGCTTTCAGAATTCTCCTGGTCTCATACCATTCCCAATTTAATAATTTTCTTTTCTAAAGACAACATTTCCAATGAGCTAAGTGCTCATGCTCTGACATCCAGTACTGAGTTCCTATATGCATCAATTATTAGCTTGATTATCTTTATCACTTTATTTAACTTCTCTTAGTCCCATTTCTTCATTTGCAAAAAGGAGGATTGTTGTGAGGTTCCATTGGGGGAATCCATGTTTTTTATTTACTGCAGCACCCGACATGAAGATAGACCCAATAAGCAATAGTGGCCATCTGACATCTTGCCATCATTACATTGCAGATGACACACTGTGATGGAGAAGTTAAGTGGGTATATGCTGTTTCTCCCCCTCAAATGTTTTTAAAAACAACAGAGTTAAGCACCCAGGTTGCATTAAAGATATCATGCCATGCATGACAGTGGGTTTGAAGGGAAGATGGAACCTAGGAGGAAGTGAATTTGAATCCTTCATTTGCCCTGAACAACTTATCTAACCTTTATTCTGCCTTGTCTGTTTTCAAAATGAAGAAATAATATTGAGCTACACATAGCAGTGGTAAAATAAGTTATTTCTATAGTAAAAACAACTCTTGTAAATGGCATATTATTAAATAATGGTTTTCCTTGTCCAATAATACTCAGCTTTTTTACTTCTGGGAAAAAAGTTATTAGGTTGTTTTTTTTTTTAATTTTTGGTAAGGAGTTTTATCCTTAGTCCTCAAAACACTTGCACATGAAATATCTGCCTTCATTTTCAACCTTATTTCTTCAGCACCAATGGCAGCCATGTTTGTAATCTTTGTTTTCATCCTAGTCAAGCTGAGGGAGGACAAGTGGAATCCACTGAGAAAAAGACTTTCCCTGGAGGCCAACTCAGCTTTCAAAAAGAAAATCAGCAATGTGAAAGGGGAAAAATGTTTAATCACTGAGAACAATAATTACATGCTAAATATTAGCACAGCTGATAAGGAGCAGAAACTAAAAGATGAAGGAGCTGCTTCCTTGTCTATCTTCCTTGACGCCTGCATTCCGTGCTCTAGCGTCAGTGCCCTGTCTGCAGAGGAAACCCATCACAGCTACTTTTAGAGTCACCTAAAAATGATGCTTCTTCTTTTCTTCCAGACCCCATTCCTTCCTCTTCTTCTGAGCTCTAAGCAAGGGAACTGCCAGTATACAGCATTTCCGTATGCAATTCTATGTTACCATTGTAGAAAGGATTCTGAATGGCATGTTGATGGACAGTCTGCTCTGAAAGAGAACAGTTAGCTGTGTGACTTGATTTAGGCCCCCAAGATATGCGATTAAAGCATTCATCTGTATAAAAAAATGTTTTTTTTCCAAGTTGGCTTGTTTATTTTGGGAGACAGAGTGCGAGTGGAGAGGGGCAGAGAAAGAGAGAGAGAGAATCCCAAGCAGGCTCAGCACTGTCAGCACAGAGCCCAAAGCAGTGCTCAATCCCATGAACCTTGAGATCATAACCTGAGCCAAAACCAAGAGTCAGACTGAGCCACCGAAGTATCCCTAAAAAAAAAAAGTTTTAAAGCAACATTTATCCTAGTTTATCTGCTAATTCCTTTAATGACTGGAAAACTGTTTTTCTTGACACTTTGGGAATATCTTTATACTATTTTGTTTCCTAATATGTTACTAGTATTCTGATTTTTATTACCTGTGTCTTTGTATGTCTTCTTTCAACATACACACACACACACACACACACACACACACACACACACACACTACACACATACCACACAACTGTAAGTCAGTTAAGACCAATGTTGTCTAATTCAAGGTAGCATTTCCAATCTATTATTTTTCAGGTTGAATGGAATGTCCATGCTTGAACCTGCTGACATTTAGGCAGACTTGCATAAAATACTAGATTATTTCTAACTGGATAGGAAGTTAAGCTCCAACCTATCAGATATGTTGCTGATTTATACAGTAGAAAGCAAGAGGAAAGATCTATGGGTGAGCATGATGAATAGAAGGTAAAAATAATCCTAATCATTTAACTTGCTGCCTATTCAACTCTTGCAGGCTCTACCTTTATACCAAAATTTGGTTCTCAATGCCTTCAGACATAATCCCAATTCCTTTTCAACAGAACAGCTTGTTTTCTTTTCATTTTCTACTCTTTAGTAAACATTTACTATATTCCAAGTGCTAGAGTGAGTACTTTGCATTTATTTGATTTATTTACTCTTGCAGTAACCCTTTGTGTAATATCTCATTGATGGTGGCTTCTGTGATACCATATGGGGAGAGATACAATGGAAGTGTGCCTGGCAATGCCTTCATCATGTTCTGTTATAGTAGATTGCTCCATTTATTTGCTACTTCCCCCATCAAATTACATCTCATTCATTATCGTATCTTTAGCAAATAGTAAAATGCCAAGTAATTCAGTATTTCCCACATGAGTGAAACCCTGCTTATAAAACGCGGGAAGCCTATGCATAGTCACTCTGATCCAGGATTCACCGCCTCTGGCAATATGAGACCACAGGTTCAACATGACCAGTTAGGAAGAAAGAAGGAAGCTTCTCTTACTTTTTACATTCCTCATTTTTATTTCAAAAAGTTTTTAAAAACTTCAAATATTGGAAAACATTAGTGTTCATATGATCTTAATCTTTGATTTCAGCAATAACTGCACCCACATAGCTTGGCATGTAAAATGTTCCCAAGACGACTATAAGTAGGGTGGGGGGGACCCAGGTTTCATAATAGTGTACATAGAAGAAACCAATTTTGAACATAAAGATGTATATTTGTATACCCATATCCAGGCACATTTTTATTCTTCATTCAACCTTATTTAATCAATCTGCTATTGTTGGATACTTGGACAATTTCTAATGTTCCGTTATTATTACAATTGGGAAAAAAAAGTCCTGCACCAAATATCCTAGCACAGTCTGTCTGTGTGCTTGTGTAATTGTTTTGTCAGGAAAACGAGACCCATATGTATCCACTTCAACACAGCATTTTGGTGTGACTTGCTTCTGTGCCTCCAGGAATGGGCTTTTCCTCTGGGAGTAGTGGCTGCCACATTATCTAGTGACTAGAGTAATATGACTTCATGTGACATGATTAGCAAAGCATGACAAAGGTCGTCTGCATCTTATTTATCAATGAGTTATCTGACACTCCTGTGAGACACTTATCTTTTTGAAAAGCCTGTTCCTGAGCTGAATTCCTGAGCTCAGATGGCAGCAAAGGCCATGTCTTCTCCTATAAAGAGTATCCACATCTAATCTAGTGCACACAACCATTGGGCTGAATGCCCTGTCAACTTGTACATTCTGTAGGATTGGGTTGAATTAGAAAACAGAAGTGCCTTAGATAGAGCACAGAGAACCGATTGTCATAACTAAATTTACAAGTATTTCTGAAATGAGGAACTTAAAAAAGTAGAAGCTTCTTCCTGGTTGTCTTGCTGGTTACATTGAGTGTGTGTCCTCACAAAGACCTTCTCAGCCCTGGGACAAGCCTCTCCTGGGTAGGGCCCTCCTGTTAAAAGGAGTGCAGATTCATTCGTGCAGACAGCACCCACTTCCCGAGTGTCTGCCGTAGCCAGTGCCATATTATTTGCAGCTATTGAAGTGTACCATGAAGGGCCAATGGGAGTTACCAGGCAGGTGAGAGGAAGAAGGGCATTGGTGGCAGTGGAAGCCACATGCACAGAGTGCAGAGGTGAACCTACCTGGCACAATTGGAATTGTAAATAGTCTGTGCTGAAGGTGGTTGTGAGCTGAAGAGTAATGGGAAATGCAGCTGGAGACCATAGTAGGAAGTGACAGATGATAGAAGCCCTTGTATCTCTGTGGCATTTATCACACTACTTGCTCACTTGGTGTTTTGATGAACACTGAACCAGGACCTCAGTATGAATTCTTGTTCTCATCTGTAAAAGTCACATCAGTGGTTTACCATTGCTCTTAGAGAAGACAAAGTCTTTAATACAGCCCATACAACCTGGTATAATCTGTATCCTGTCTCCTTAGTCTCTTTCCTCACCAGGCCTGCCTTCTTCTTCCAGACCCGCTATCTGGGCTCAGACCATACTGACTTTCTTTGAGTTTTGCTAATAGGCCATGTTACCGCCCCCTAATAAAGGGCCTCTTTGCACATTCTCTTTACCCCACGTGGGATCCTCTTTCCCCCTGCCCCCCTCTTTACCCCTCTGGAATCCTCTTTCCTCCCTGCCATTCTTGCCTATTTATTTCCTCTTATTCTTCAAGTCTCAGTTCCTTTTTACTCAAGAAATACTTCCCCAAGTCCCCTGACTGGATCTAATTTCCTGCTTCTATTCTCTGTAACACCATGTACTTCTCTTTCACAGCAGTACAGGAGGAGTGCTATAATCATTGATATATTGTATGATTATTTGAATAGTGTTGGTTTCCTTCTAGTAACATCATCACAAATGCCATAATAATTAAATCAGCCAGCATCATTTGGGGTGCTTACCATGTGCCTTACTCTATTCTAAGTATTTTATATGTATTAACTAATTTGATTCCCGTGACATTCCCCATTATACAGATGATGAAACTGAGGGATAGAAAAGTAATTCACCTGAGGTTACACAGCTTGTGTTTGATGAAGTTAGAATGTGAATGCAGGCAGGCTGGGTGCAGAATCTATGCTCTTTAAACACTGTATTTCTGCTGAGCCATAAGTTCAAGTCCTAACACACAGTTTTTGCTCAATAAATATTTGTTGAAAGTATGAATGGATATATTAATAAAATGGATAAGTAAAAAAATGAAAACTCAATATATACTTAACTCTTAACTGGAAGCAACTGGGTATGGCACAAAAGGACCATGATAAACCAACCCTTCATAGACAGGAGTACATTCTAGAGAAGAATTGGGGGGAAAAACCCTGGAGCATTTTATGTGATTTGTCATTAAAATCTTGCAAGATGTCAACCAAAGAGATTAGTTTAGTGGTCTATGTGTCCTTTATTGTGACCTTTGCTGATATGGACTTTTGAGTTTTTCAGGGTCTATAATCCCATAGGCTGATGTTTATAATCTTGGGTTCTTATGCAGTATTCGCTAAGGGTTTCCAATACATGCGACAGCCCTTAAAAACTTGAAACAAAGAGAGCTAGTCAATGGTGGTATCATCCAGGGCTCTGCCAGGCTGACTGTCTTACCCAAAAAGCAAATCACTCTCCCCTTTCTCATCTCTATACAATAAAGTACTTCCCATCTTTGTATTTTCATGCACTGACATTTCTCCACGAGTATGAGAAGGCATCCAGATAAAACGAGGTGGAAAATTGGTTGAAACTAGTTTTAGCACCTTAGACATTTCATTATCAGAAATCCGTATTGAACTCCCTTTGTATCACCAGACTGTGATAAAAACATAATCTCTTCATGGACTTGCCTTCACATACCCTGTGCTGGGAGATCAAGTGGAAAAATATACCCAACTGTCATTATTTCTATGTGAATAAGAGGGCATATGTGGTTTCTCTATCAGTGTTATACTATTATCAATTGTATCTCAAGCATTGCTAACTGGATGACTGATTCTTCAATTTTACTACATAGCCTTTGCTCTCTGAGTTTGTAATAGGATAAATGAGGGAAATATGTGAAGGAAGCATTTGGTGATGGTGTGAGAAGGGTGGTTTGTGACTCATGATATTGGGATGATGACTTCAGTATGTAGTGTGTGTATGTATGTGTATGTGAATTCAGTATGTAGTGTGTGTGTGTGTGTGTGTGTGTGTGTGTGTGTGTGTGTATAATGAGTTAGTTTGTTTTTCCCACTATTGAAATTGTTGAAAGGAGTAGTGACTTAGGTACTTGATTTCTCTGCTCCTGGATTTACTAATAAAGGAGGAATGTAGAATAAAGAGTAAGGAGACATTGGTCTTGGGTGGTAATAAGTGTATAATTCTGTGATCTATTCGTGTCACAACAAGTGCAAATTTACATTTAGTTGGCATTTGTATAAGATCGTGCATAGTACTGTTTCATATCAAATATCACTAGAGGGTATTTAATACATAAAACAATGAAATTGATGTTTATGTATAGGTACTCATACTAGAGTTGAATGTTCTGACTCAACTTAGATGGAAAAAGAGAGATCCTGAATCTAGGACAACTCTAGGCATCCTGGACAACCTCCACAAACATAGCAAACTCATGATCAGTTCATAATTGATCATAATTATTCTCGGTCATCAATTTCAAGTTAGGTGAGTAGGATATAGATTTGGGGATGATTTTTCATGCCAGATAAAGATTGGATTATTCAGAGGTGCCCGGGTGGCTCAGTCACCTAAGTGTCTGGCTCTTGATTTTGGCTCAGGTCATGATCACGTGGTTATGATATTGAGCCCTGTGTCAGACTCCACGCTCGGCATGGAGCCTGCTTAAGATTCTCTGTCTCTCTGCCCCACCCCTGCTCATTCTTTCTATCTCGAAAGAAAGAAAGAAAGAAAGAAAGAAAGAAAGAAAGAAAGAAAGAAAAAAGGAAAGAAAGAAAGAGGGAAGGAAGGAAGGAAGGAAGGAAGGAAGGAAGGAAGGAAGGAAGGAAGGAAGGAAGGGGAGGGGGGAAGGAAGGAAGAAAAAGAAAGACAGACAGAAAGATTGATTATTCATAGGGAAAGCTATTCAAAGTAAGAAGCATAAGACTAAATTCAAAGTTCTTCCCAGAGAATAAGGTTACTATGAATGAGACAAAAAGCTAGACAAGTGTCTGGACTAGAGCACTGGGATCTAAGTGAGATAAACCAGAAGAAAACCCAGTAGGAATTGAATGAGAAAGCCATGTTCACGTATCAGCTGGACTTCAGAGCAGGATTCAGGGGTTCACATACCACCCCAGGTGGGAAATAGAGGGGTGGGGGATGGGGTGAAAAAAAGAAGGGGCAGTTGGGCACCAACAGACCAATTACACATTCTGGTCAACTCTTTAAAGGGATCCCATGGTAAAAGAGTCAGTGAAAAGGCTAAGTTTGGAAGTTCTGTCTGATTCTAGGCACAATGATTCTGTGTATATGACAGCCACAAATTAGATTATTTCCAGATTCTAACTGCTCATCAGTAGACAGCAAACAATGCACACCTATCACTTGCTCCATAACTGGTGATGCTAAGTCATCATTGGAACCCCAGGTCCTAGTACAGAGCCTAGCAAAAAGCAGGTGCTTCATAAATGATTAAGGAGTGAATGGATGAGGGATGAAATACATGTGAATGGATGAATAAATAGCAAAATGTTTGGGCAGATAGAGTGGGACTGTGGCAGGCAAGGGCTGACATCCTTCAACGACCAACTCATAATGCCACATTTTCACTACAGCTTTCACTGAATTCGTTACTTCTCTCCTTTGTTCCTATGGTGATTTATTTGTTCTGCTTTAATAACATTTATCAGTCACATTGTAATTACATTGCACAAATCTCCCTCTTTCCCAGACTATGAAATCCTTGACCATAAGGATTATTATTTTGTACCTACACTGCTGCACATAGTATCTGGCACAGATGAGGCACTCAGTAAATAATAACCAAATTGAGTCTGTACAGTTTGTAAGGTACCCATTTGATTTGCAAACCGTGCTTTACTCATCTAAATAAGGTAACACAGCTTTGTAATCATGTGACAGTCACATTGCAAAATCAGAGTGGTAACCTCTCCAGTATCAGGATTTCTTCTTCCAATCAATCTTCCAGGTTCTTTTTGAGCAAGGTTATCTTTTCCTTTACCTCTTGGGAATCATATATTGGAGGAAGTTGTCGATCTGTGCTATTCTAGATTGCCCCATGGTTCATGTACTTCTCTGATGAAGAGACATGAGATCTGTGTATAGAATTACACTGTGTTAAAGGACCATCCGCACAGACACAGATGCTGGGACCACACTGAGAAAACAAAGAATGTGGTCCAAAGCTAAGAGAGACAGGGCAAGGAAAGCATAAAGGGTGTGAAGAAGGGAGCTCCGCTCTTCTTCCCAATGTACTAGGGATTCCAGAAGTGGCATCACTTTGTACTCCAGTAGTGACATTTTAATTTATAAGCTAAGAATGCACTGATCGCCAACTGCAAAAATTGATTTGGTTGTTCATCTGATTCAACTCATGTCAGAGTTTGAAAGTAATTATGATAGTGGAGCTGATAGTCAGGCAATTACATTGTGTTCTCTTGCTTCCCAGCTCCTTCTCCCTGTTGTTTCCTCCCCATCCCTCCACCTCCAAGGCATTCTTGTGGGAAAACAATGTAGGCACCAGACAAGAGAGTAATCTTTGGAGAAGTGGTATGTGGAGTCCTACAGCACAGGTTATAATAAATAGCATGTTGTCTGGACTACTCCTTTATCTTAATCTAATTTTTGTGACTCTCCTATGAAATTTAACCAGATAAAAGATACAGACTATTTTGACCCCTTCTTGAAAATATGAAGTCGTGAACCACAAAATATGTACTACAAAATAGTTACTGTTCCTGACTTGAACTTGAGTTGTGTTCACCTTACCAACAGATACACGTTGTCTTTCTAAAAAGATTTCCTCAAATCATAATGTCAACAGGAACTTGGGGAAAAGAGAGATTTAGGCAAGGTTGAAATCCAGGGCTGTGTTGGGGAATAGATTTTCTGGGAGATTGAAAATAGGCCTTGAAATAGTGGTGCAAAAAAAAAAAAAAAAACAGAACAAAGTATAGAAAGAAAGAAGATTTTTTGCTGGAAACAATCTCTGGAATGTACCCCTAAAATAGTGTAGAAGATGGAGTTGAAGAGTATATCACAAGGCAAAAATTACTTTTTAGACGGATGAAGAGATTGATGGATGGACATGGATTCCTTGATCTATTTCTATTTTAAAGGATATTTTTTTATTTGCAAACAGTGAAAAATTCAATGTTTTTGACCTAGCGGAGTGGGATTTTTTTATCCAGAGCTAGTAAAATCAGAATTTGAGGATAGAGAGTCTACTCTTTCCAGAAAACATTGGGATATCTAAATTATTTGAAAATGTTTTTCTCTTGGCAATATAGAAAAATACTTTAAAAGATTTTATACAAAAGGCTTTAAAAGATTTTATACCAAGGTTGATGGTATTCGGAATCATATTTCTCTTCCAAGGGAAATTGTGGCTTAATAATTCACTATGACTACCTTAAGGTTTAAAAACAAATGAGAACTTCCCTCAAAAACTACCCTATCCCAGATCCAGGTTTTACTATATACACTCTCTTAGCTTATTTGTAAGCCTCGCTTCTACTGTCTGTTGCACTGCAATTTGGCACAAATAACCTTTTAATGAGTAAGCATTCTGTACATAGCAAATGTGTCAGCTAAGGTTGACAGAACTGATGTTAAGACTGGTGGTGTAGAACATGCCGTTGGCCTGTGGCTCTACTAACCTGCAGGAAAATGTTAGGGAACAAACTAGATATATCCCCCAAATATTTCAACTGCAGTTTATGTTACATTAAATAACAGAGAGGCATTCTACATTGTTATTTGTAGACCATCTATTTAAAAAAAAAATTAAAAAAGGAGTGTGGGAAGAGACCCAAAATATAGATGTGTAGACTCTCAGGTCTATATAGAGTTGGTACCCATTCTCAGGTGTCTAGTTCAAACTACAAATTCAGTTGTTTATACATTTTTATCTAGTGATATTAACATTACTCCTGAGCCTCATAACGTCCACATCAGTATCGTAGATTTGCTGAGGGTTTAAAACCCTTTTATACTCTTCTTGAGCTTCCTCTCCTGTCTATGACCACAGCTTACTGGTTAAGAGAAAGAGCTTGGAATCAGACAGAATTGGATCAGAATTATAGCTTTGCAACTTATTATCTACATTCTTCAGTCTCTCAGAACCTCAGTTTCCTCCTCTGCAAAATAGAAAGAGTAAAATGGGCTCCTCAAGGGGAGGATTAAATGGAACAGAATGCTAACTTGGCACAGTGCTTAACACACAGTACTTAATAAATGGTGTGCAATTGTTACTGCTTCGTTACTGTGGTTGCTTTAAATTTACCTTTCTACCCTTTCTTCTGTAGAGAGACTATAGCTTGTCTCTAAGTCTTTGAAAATGTCAGATTCTCTTCTGTTTGGGCTTTGGGGCTTCTTTTTGTTTTAATCATATAACCTCTGGCTACATCCTCCACTATGGCAGCAGATGACTGAAAAGTCTCTCCCTATGGATTCTGAGTCCTTTTTTGGCCTATCTCACTAGCTTCCTGATTGATATTCACCCATTATTCCTGAAGCTGTCTATCCTGAGCTGTTGGTCTAGAGTAGACTAGAATATCGATTTTTCAACTCATTTCTCAGTGAGGCAACACCGTGGACAACACACATTCCTTGGGCCTCCATAATTTTAAATGTTATCTCTCCTTATACCATCCCCTTAAGGGAGTCTACAATTTTATACTCCTACTCTCTTCTAGAAAAGAATGCATGCTGAAGGCCAAATACATACCTCTGGCCTTTGGGGAAAAACCAAACAATTCATGAATACTTTTTGAGGGTAATTATTTCTTTGTTGTTTCCTTGCTATTCATTTTAAGAAAGCAGCTCTTAGTTTGTATACCATCTTCAAATCTATATGGATTCATTGTTTAATAATCACAAAATCTCTACTATGTGTGTTGAACTGGGTCCAATACAAGCTCAATTTGGAACACTCAAGAGATAGAAAGTTCCATCAAATTAATATCCTGACCAACAAAAAAGTCTTTATTTAAATGTAGGGGATGCAAATGTTTCAAGTGCACATGATTCATCTTTTCTATCTTAGAAAGCTATCATTAGGGTCCCTGGACTTCATTTCAAGTTCTTGCCTGACTAGGGGTCTTTTCAGTGCCCCAAAATGTGGAGATGTAGTAAATTGAGCTGCATCTGTATCATCTACCAACTCAAAAACCCTGTGGAGAGTATTTCTTTTAGACAGTCTCTCTAACAATACCTTGACTTTTGCATAAAGTGCATCTCTCTCTCTCTCTTTAAATTCAAGCACATTTTTAGGGTTCCTGAGTGGCTCAGTCGGTTGAGTGTCCAACTCTTGATTTCGGCTCAGGTTGTGATCTCACAGTTCGTGGGTTTGAACCCTGCGTCGGGCTCTGTGCTGACAAAGTGGAGCTTGCTTGGGATTCTCTCTCCATCTTTCTCTGCCCCTCCCCCACTCATGCTCTCTCTCAAAATAAGTAAATATAAATAAATAATAAATAAATAAAGCACATTGAAACTTCTGGTTCAAAAGATAAATTTCTTTTTTCAAAAAATAATTGATGAAACTCTTAAAACTGAATGAAGTTCTGATTCTGTTTTGCAAATTAACCCCATGGCTTTAGGGGTTAGTATAATTTTGTTAGATGCTAAAAAGTTCTTTCTCTTGATTCTCGATGTTCAGTTTTTCTGCCTACCCATTTATTTATTTAATTGCTGAATGCTAGCCAAACTGTATACCGTAGGTTGGTTGATCTAATTCAAATGGCCAGCCTGTAACTAAGGAAAGAAAAATACATTTGGGGGGGGGTGTTGTTGTTGTTGTTGTTGTTGTTTAATTTTTTTTTAGGGTGGTGGGGAGAATGAGTTGGGGAGGGGCAGGGAGAGAGGGAGACACAGAATCTGAAGCAGGCTTCAGGCTCTGAGCTATCAGCACAGAGCCCAACATGGGGCTCAAACTCGTGAACTGCAAGATCATGACCTGAGCCAAAGTCAGACCCTTAACTGACTAAGCCACCCAGGTACCCCAGGAAGACTACATTTTGTGAAGAATGGGTATGAAATAGAGAAGTTAGTGGCGATGTAATACAGGAGAAAGAGTGGGACCAAAATGCATGGTAATTCATATGATATGTTGAAGAGCAGAAGGAGCCAGGAAAGGAAGAGAGTGGGCTGATAACCGTCACTATCCAACAGAATCTGATTCCAGCACCCACCCCTTTGTTCATGCTCCATGAAAATATAGGCCAGAATAATTCACTCTCTCAGTCTTCTCTGGATACCAGGGTTCCAGCTCCCTGATCCGTGGTTCCCTCACAATATTCTATGGATATTAGAAAAAGCTGTATTTCACTTTTTTTAGTCTGGATCAAGGACACAGTAAAGTTCAGCAAGGACTGATATTTATTGGCCTTTCGTGTGACTCAAAATACAGATTGAATCCACTGCTATGGAAGCAGCTTTCCACACAAATCCAATCCCCATGCCCTTACCCCCACACGGGAGCTAATGTTCAAATGCTCATATTGCTGATAGCCAAAAGTCCAAGATCATTCATGTTGTTTTACTGGGGCTACTCATTAAAAGATATTACTTGTCTCTTCTGCGGGTGGGAAGGTGGTGACAAAAAGTCTCCATGAGTGTTCTACATAGTTTTGTTCTATGCTGCTTCACATGCTTTGAAGTAATATGATCTCTATTTTACCTGCCTTGTTGCAGGTGAAGGGTCTTGAAAACGTGTCCATTGCATAAAAACAAACCTGCCTCTTTGTATACCTGAAATTAATATAACATTATATGTCAATTATGCCTCAAAAAAAAAGGACAAACCTGCCTTATTCATCACCACTGATAACATAACTTTTGGACTCCCTCCACAGCTTGCAAACTCTTCTGTCTCTTGAAAACATCATGCGCTGTGCTATAATAAGTGTGTTTTTATTCCCTGAAGTATGTATTTTAAACAAGTTGCCACTTAAAGAAAAAGCTTACAGAAGGTTTAATAACAAGTTGACTGAAATTTAGAAGATATGAAATACCCCTGTCTCTTCTCTCTGGTAGCCATGAGCCAGATTCCTAAGCCATTAACCTTTGTTACTCTTTCTCATATCGTCATGGAGTAAAAATAGTTGATGGAGACCAGGAGACTTGTTTTGTCTCCTCTGTGTCACAACTAAGCCTATGACCTCTGACTAGTCCTGATAGGACTCTGCATCATATGTAAAGAGTGCTCTGAGTAAAGTCCCTATAGGAATGAAAAGCATGATCATCATAATGCTTTGAAGATTTTTAGAACAATGTCATCCATTTGATGGAGCTAGTGTATGGAATCCATGATAAATGATATTCAAGTTTATTTACTCCATCATGCACTGAAGTCTTTGGGGGCATTAAAAAATGAATGAATGACAGATTTGGTAATATGGTAGTGATTTTCATCATCTCTTGCGTTATAGCTCTAAAATATTAATCAACAAATGATTGTCCTGAAACTTTTAGCCAACAGCATTACAGCTTCCAAGATATTGCCTAGGAATGCTAAAGAGCTATTATGTAATCTCATAAATTACATGAGATTACAACATATGGAGAAGAAAAACCTGAATCCAATTAAACCTAGTAGAAAAGCCACAGGACATAATTATCTAAATTTGGATTTTTTTCTAAGATTTATTCCCTTATGTGATAGGACACTAGCAGGAGGTCTACTATGACCCAAAGAGATAAGGACTTTGGCCACATGCATAGGACAGCATTTGGACCCAGAAGCTCCTCCTTGAAGTGTCCCCATTAAGTCTCCATGGGGTGTCCAATGTTCACTCTCTCACAGACCAGTGGAGATGAGGGGATTTGTCTTCTCCAGGCAAAGTCCCTCTGCTGAGAATTGGAGCAAGGAGACACATTGCCATTTGCCTATCTTTCAGAAAAACCACTGCTGTGATAGCATCAATGTCCCGAGAGCCTTGCCTTGATGGAAGTGTGTTTTTAATGATATGATTTTGGTATCCAGCCCTCTGTGGATAGCTTGGCATATGTCTTGTTATATTTAAACAGCACTGACTGAGAAAGTGGATGTTAATTGGCTGTTAGTGACTAGGTTGCAGGTCTTTGTTACCCAGCCTTTCAGCTAACTGATCATTAACTAGGAGGAAATGTTTGACCCAGAAGGTCATTACTGTTATTAAGTGGGAAAAGAAACTAAAATGCTCCAAATTACTTTTTTATGAATCAGATGAGGATTGAAAAAAAAAAAAAAAAAGAATGGTAGAAAAAAGAAAAAGAAAAAGGCTTGTGTTACATAGAGTCAGTATTCATAGCCCTCTTTTCCTCTCCCTTAAAGATCAAATTGTAATGTTTATGGGGGGAAGGCTGTATTTGCAAATTCTCATTGCTTTATTCTCCAGAACTTCACTATTTTGACATTCACTAAAAAAGAGAAATTTCAAAGCATTCTTTAACTCCATCCAGAGAATGTAATTCCCAAAATTTTCAAAGCAAGTCATTTTGTCCAGATGCCACATAGCTTCTTTAACAGGCCTTGTGTAATTTTTTCAAAATAAATAAAGATGTGATTAAAAGTAATGTTATTACATATATCTGTTTTCGAAGTTTATTTATTTGTTTTGAGGGCTTAAACTCGCGGGGCTCAAACACCTGGGCTCAAACTCGCGAATCATGAGATCATGACCTGGGCCGAAATCAAGAGTCAGACACTTAACCAACTAAACCATCCAGGCACTCCCTAACATACTTCTTTTTATGTAAAATCATAATGCTATTATATATGTCTTTAGAAGTTCCTTTATCATAAACTAGTTGTGTTTTACCGAATTTGCTGATTAGGCCTTAGGACTCACTGTATACAGGAAGTATGAATCCTACGTGTCTTCTGGACTCAATCTATGACCTTTGTGATTTTGCCTCTTTGGTGATCTCATTACCCTTATAATGCAAAAAGAAAAGAAAAATGGTGTGACGGGGTACTGTGAGTCTTGGCAATTAAAACTTCACATCAAAATTGTCTCCTGAGAGAAAATATTACTCTCCCTTTTAATAAAAGGATACAATTAAACCCTCTCTCAAACCTCTCTCCTTCAGATGTGTTAATGTCTGATGTAAAAGATGGAGGTGGATTCTTGTTTAGTTGAAAAAATGGAAGCAAAAGCCAAAAACATTTCTACCCATAAATTGGTTTATGAATATTAAATATCCCAACCTTGATGCTGACTAATTAAAATAAGAAACTGGAAGGTATGGTGTTCTCTGTGCTTATTACTCTGTTGTTTTAGTCCTGGGTTTAGTTCAATGCCCTTAGCTTTATTGTCTTCTCTTTCTTTGGTTGCACAATGCCGTAAGGTTTGGAAATGCCTGTGTCTTACCTGTGGAGGTTCATGGGTTTACCTTTCACCTCTGAAAACTATAGAAAGTAATTGAGTTGTTTGGAAATCTCTCTAAATTGGGCCTAATAGTACTGGGTTTATTTTTCACATCTTTTCATTTTTCTTCCAAAGATTAGGACTAGACTTTAGAAGGCTCTTTTAGCTACTTTAAAAAGGAAAACGTATCCTTGAACCAAATAGGACTGAAGGCTGCCCATGTTTGAAGGCAAGAGCATCTGATCTCCAAAGAATCAGAAAATCTCTTCTCTAGTTGTATTTGTAGGTACTTTTTGTTGTGCTGCTTTTTTTTTTTTAAATAGGTAAAGCTCAGATGAGCGCAGCATGGCCCAGATGGTGTTTAAAGCTACCCAAGTTTCTTTTATGTAACTTTCTCTTCCTAAAGTGTGTTCCAGCTGGGAATCTATGGGGCCGTTAAAACTTTGTCCCTTTTATGTTTTTGTTATTCTCACGCACATGCGCACACGCACATGCGCACATGCACACATGCACACACACAGGCATAAACATGACCATTCCAAATGTATGGCATTTAATCGCCTCCAACAGGGTGGGAAGTAACTCTGCAGGGCTTTATTAACTGTCTCCCAGGCTAAACATTTTCTTCAGTGGGAAGACAGAAAAACCCAGCGGGATAAATTTCCAAACAGGAGTAAAATGCTTACCCACAGATAGGTATTATTTGTAAGGCTTTGTGGAGGCCTTACTTACGAAGAGGTACAGACAGGCATTCCATTCATCTCTGGAGTGTCTGTAGGAATGTCCTCATTCAGTGGAGTGTCCCCAGCAGTGAAAATTAGCTTGACCTAACAGTGCTTTTAAATGCTTAGAATGTGCATTCCTCCTGGGATTAAACAAATAACGTGTACTGGCATTTGTGTAAAAAGATCGTCGTGCTGGTACAGGATTAGTGCACATTTGATTTGGTTTGTGTGTCAGGTAACAAGGGTAAGTTTCCCTGGAGCCATCAACATCTCCTCTTTCTTCATGTCTGTCTCTCTCTCTCTATAAATTTTTTTTCATGCCACAACCCAACTTCTCCATATTTACTCAATGCTCCAGACAAACCACCTTAGTCTCTTACTCCCATTCCCTCCTTTTTACTTTCCTGCTTCTCTGCAGTAACTTGTGCCAATCCCTGGACTATCTGTCCCCACCTCTGCCTATTAATACCCTGTATCTTGTTCAAAGCCAAACCCAAAGACCATCACCTCCATGAATTCTTCCCTGACATTCCAGTCACAAGTTATTGCTCTTCCCTCAGAGCCCTTTAAAAAATTTTTTTTCTACGATTATTTAAAGACATTCATTGCAGGCACTTTCCTACCTAATTATAAGCTTGAGGGCTGGGGCCATTTCAGATGCCTTTCTGTTTACCCCAAAGCAGAAAAGACTTGAATAAGCAAATGGTGAGGCATCCACCTAGGCACAGCTGGGAATATCCTTGGAGACTGCGGAGCAGAATTTTTCTCAGTGCAGAAGAATTTATTCCCAAATTTAATGTCTCACCTTGGCATCCTTAGTGTCCTCTCCTAAGCAATCTGTTTAAATCTGTTAAAATTATGGGAACACTTTGATACTAGTTGATAAACAGCCGCTGCCTCAAGACCCCAAGCGTCTTCTACTTCCACCTGCATCCCTCCCACTCAACATCTCCCTATGTCCGTACCTTAAGGCCTGGGGCAGCCAAAGCTGCCAGAACCCAGCTCCAGTACTGTGGCCACTGTCCGTTCTGATTAATCCATTCTCCTGCTGCACTGGTTGTTGAATATTGACTTAAATTTTATCCTGCCCCTGATGATATTGTTATAGCCAACATGACACCCACGGAAGGCAGTTAAAGCCATGCACTGTTTATGGGGTATGTCTGCCCTTCACTTGAACAGAGAGAAGAAACTAGTGGTTTGAATAGGTATTGGGGATCCTTGAGAGTTTTCCCAATTTGATTGTAAAAGTTAATGAAATTGAGGCCCAAGCTTAAAAATACAAATATAGCTATAGATACATCCTCTGACATAAATACAGAGATATATTTTTTCTAGACATGTAAGTAGGGAATTAGATTCCATTTGAACCTCTGTGTGCTGAGCGATTGGAAGCATATGAAAACAATCTTAAATATAAGCATGTGTTGCCTTTGCCTTTAAGATGTTACTTATGTGAGAAAGTAAGAGTCCAGTCTGATGTGTTCTTGGGTATACAGCCTATGAAGGTATTTAAAACCTAAAGTATATTTATTCTGAACTTAAAGATGTTTAGAGACTGCCTTGCGTGTTAATGTGTGCTCTGTGACTAACACCATTCAAATGCTCTCCCCCTGCGTGCATTAATGTGTGCATTGAAGAGAAGAGCAAGGGATGATAAACTGCACAGTGTTCAAATAAGATTTATCTAAGAAAGAACAGTCTAGTGCATTAATGTGAATATTCAAAGATAGATGTTTATCTTAATGGACTCAGAGGTACTTACAAACAGCATAATTGCTGAAGTCATTTTACAGGGCATTTATTCACAGCGATTACGTTTACTCTTACTTTCTTTTATATAAAGAATTCTACTTAAAGGTTTAATTGAGACAGGACTAGTGTGACCAAAAAACCATGGGTCGTTTCTCCCTAGTCTCTGCTCAGCCAAGGCTATTTGGAATAATGAGAAGCAGAACTCCAAATCTTGTTTTTGGTACTTGCTGGACTATTTGCAAAGATTGGTCTATTAAAATTTTAAATTGTCCCGGGGCTCCTGGGTGGCTCAGTCAGTTGGGTGTCAGACTTCGGCTCAGGTCATGATCTCACGGTCCGTGGGTTCGAGCCCCGCATCGGGCTCTGTGCTGACAGCTTGGAGCCTGGAGCCTGCTTCGGATTCTGTGTCTCCCTCTCTCTCTCTGCCCCTCCCCTGCTCAAGCTCTGTCTCTGTCTCTCTCTCAAAAAAAAGAAAACATTTAAAAAAATTATAAAAAATAAAATAAAAATTTAAAATTGTCCCAATATCTATTAGAGGTTGACTTACCTTAAGCCTATAGTCCTGAAGGTAGGGAACTGACATGCTGGTACACAGTTGTGGAATTGCTGGGCAAATTGCCTATACGCTTGTCTGGACCAATGAGACATATTGTATCTTGAAAGCATATATGCTCTTCCAGAGCAACTCCCATTCTTGACAAATAGCTTATAAAAGTATTCCTGTCCTGGACACCTTCTAAGGTAAGAATTCCTAATAATCTGACAAGAATGGGAAGTGCTTCTCTCTTCCATTCATATCATTTCCACCCTTTAAACATGACTCCTGGATTATCCAATTCTATTTAAATCCACAGACATTCCCTGAGCACCTGCTATACATTTAAATATATATCCTGCACCCAAGCTCTGGTCTAGTGCTATAGCCCTGTGAATAATTTCAAACCAATTTTAAATAGTATTAAATATTAACAACACATCACAGAATAGTAACATGTCTGAGTTGTCGATATCCATTTCACTCCACACAACAAAGCATGAGGTAGATGTCATTGTCTCAAATTTACAGGAGAGCAAACTGTAGCTCAGAGTGCTTGTGATCACCCTGGGCTTCCTTCCAGGGGCAGAACTCCTGTTTTCTGACCCCACACACGACACTTTTCCTTTGATGGTATAGTTGGCTCTATATTTGCTTAAGTAGCAATCAAGGGCGCAGGAAGATGGCGGCGTAGGAGGACGCTGGGCTCACCGCGCGTCCTGCTGATCACTTAGATTCCACCTACACCTGCCTAAATAACCCAGAAAACCGCCAGAGGATTAGCAGAACGGAGTCACCGGACCCAAGTGCAGACGAGAGGCCCACGGAAGAGGGTAGGAAGGGCGGCGAGGCGGTGCGCGCTCCACGGACTGGCGGGAGGGAGCCGGGGCGGAGGGGCGGCTCACCAGCCAAGCAGAGCCCCGAGTCCGGCTTGCAAAAGCGGAGGGGCCTGACGGACTGTGTTCCGACAGCAAGCGCGACTTAGCGTCTGGGAGGTCATAAGTTAACAGCTCTGCTCGGAAAGCGGGAAGGCTGGAGGACAAAGGGAGGGTGAGCTGCGGAGCCCCCGGACGACAGAGCTCAGTTTGGCGGGGAACAAAGGCGCTCGCCAGCGCCATCTCCCCCGCCCATCCCCCAGCCAAAATCCCAAAGGGAACCGGTTCCGGCCAGGGAAATTGCTCGCTCCGCGCAAACACCCAACTCTGTGCTTCTGCGGAGCCAAACCTCCGGCAGCGGATCTGACTCCCTCCGGCTGCCACAGGGCCCCTCCTGAAGTGGATCACCTAAGGAGAAGCGAGCTAAGCCTGCCCCCCCTCCCGCCGTGCACCTTGCCTTCCCACCCCAGCTAATACGCCAGATCCCCAGCATCACAAGCCTGGCAGTGTGCAAGTAGCCCAGACGGGCCACGCCACCCCACAGTGAATCCCGCCCCTAGGAGAGGGGAAGAGAAGGCACACACCAGTCCGACTGTGGCCCCAGCGGTGGGCTGGGGGCAGACATCAGGACTGACTGCGGCCCCGCCCACCAACTCCAGTTATACACCACAGCACAGGGGAAGTGCCCTGCAGGTCCTCACCACACCAGGGACTATCCAAAATGACCAAGCGGAAGAATTCCCCTCAGAAGAATCTCCAGGAAATAACAACAGCTAATGAGCTGATCAAAAAGGATTTAAATAATATAACAGAAAGTGAATTTAGAATAATAGTCATAAAATTAATCGCTGGGCTGGAAAACAGTATACAGGACAGCAGAAAATCTCTTGCTACAGAGATCAAGGGACTAAGGAACAGTCACGAGGAGCTGAAAAACGCTTTAAATGAAATGCAAAACAAAATGCAAACCACCACGGCTCGGATGGAAGAGGCAGAGGAGAGAATAGGTGAACTAGAAGATAAAGTTATGGAAAAAGAGAAAGCTGAGAAAAAGAGAGATAAAAAAATCCAGGAGTATGAGGGGAAAATTAGAGAACTAAGTGATACACTAAAAAGAAATAATATACGCATAATTGGTATCCCAGAGGAGGAAGAGAGAGGGAAAGGTGCTGAAGGGGTACTTGAAGAAATCATAGCTGAGAACTTCCCTGAACTGGGGAAGGAAAAAGGCATTGAAATCCAAGAGGCACAGAGAACTCCCTTCAGACGTAACTTGAATCGATCTTCTGCACGACATATCATAGTGAAACTGGCAAAATACAAGGATAAAGAGAAAATTCTGAAAGCAGCAAGGGGTAAACGTGCCCTCACATATAAAGGGAGACCTATAAGACTCGTGACTGATCTCTCTTTTGAAACTTGGCAGGCCAGAAAGAATTGGCACGAGATTTTCAGGGTGCTAGACAGCAAAAATATGCAGCCGAGAATCCTTTATCCAGCAAGTCTGTCATTTAGAATAGAAGGAGAGATAAAGGTCTTCCCAAACAAACAAAAACTGAAGGAATTTGCCACCACTAAACCAGCCCTACAAGAGATCCTAAGGGGGACCCTGTGAGACAAAGTACCAGAGACATCACTACAAGCATAAAACATACAGACATCACAATGACTCTAAACCCGTATCTTTCTATAATAACACTGAATGTAAACGGATTAAATGCGCCAACCAAAAGACATAGGGTATCAGAATGGATAAAAAAACAAGACCCATCTATTTGCTGTCTACAAGAGACTCATTTTAGACCTGAGGACACCTTTAGATTCAGAGTGAGGGGATGGAGAACTATTTATCATGCTACTGGAAGCCAAAAGAAAGCTGGAGTAGCCATACTTATATCAGACAAACTAGACTTTAAATTAAAGGCTGTAACAAGAGATGAAGAAGGACATTATATAATAGTTACAGGATCTATCCATCAGGAAGAGCTAACAATTATAAATGTCTATGCGCCGAATACCGGAGCCCCCAAGTATATAAAACAATTACTCATAAACAGAAGCAACCTTATTGATAAGAATGTGGTAATTGCAGGGGACTTTAACACCCCACTTACAGAAATGGATAGATCATCTAGACACACAGTCAATAAAGAAACAAGGGCCCTGAATGAGACATTGGATCAGATGGACTTGACAGATATATTTAGAACTCTGCATCCCAAAGCAACAGAATATACTTTCTTCTCGAGTGCACATGGAACATTCTCCAAGATAGATCATATACTGGGTCACAAAACAGCCCTTCATAAGTTTACAAGAATTGAAATTATACCATGCATACTTTCAGACCACAATGCTATGAAGCTTGAAATCAACCACAGGAAAAAGTCTGGAAAACCTCCAAAAGCGTGGAGGTTAAAGAACACCCTACTAACGAATGAGTGGGTCAACCAGGCAATTAGAGAAGAAATCAAAAAATATATGGAAACAAACGAAAATGAAAATACAACAATCCAAACGCTTTGGGACGCAGCGAAGGCAGTCCTGAGAGGAAAATACATTGCAATCCAGGCCTATCTCAAGAAACAAGAAAAATCCCAAATACAAAATCTAACAGCACACCTGAAGGAAATAGAAGCAGAACAGCAAAGGCAGCCTAAACCCAGCAGAAGAAGAGAAATAATAAAGATCAGAGCAGAAATAAACAATATAGAATCTAAAAAAACTGTAGAGCAGATCAACGAAACCAAGAGTTGGTTTTTTGAAAAAATAAACAAAATTGACAAACCTCTAGCCAGGCTTCTCAAAAAGAAAAGGGAGATGACCCAAATAGATAAAATCATGAATGAAAATGGAATTATGACAACCAATCCCTCAGAGATACAAACAATTATCAGGGAATACTATGAAAAATTATATGCCAACAAATTGGACAACCTGGAAGAAATGGACACATTCCTGAACACCCACACTCTTCCAAAACTCAATCAGGAGGAAAGAGAAAGCTTGAACAGACCCATAACCAGCGAAGAAATTGAATCGGTTATCAAAAATCTCCCAACAAATAAGAGTCCAGGACCAGATGGCTTCCCAGGGGAGTTCTACCAGACGTTTAAAGCAGAGATAATACCTATCCTTCTCAAGCTATTCCAAGAAATAGAAAGGAAAGGAAAACTTCCAGACTCATTCTATGAAGCCAGTATTACTTTGATTCCTAAACCAGACAGAGACCCAGTAAAAAAAGAGAACTACAGGCCAATATCCCTGATGAATATGGATGCAAAAATTCTCAATAAGATACTAGCAAATCGAATTCAACAGCATATCAAAAGAATTATTCACCATGATCAAGTGGGATTCATTCCTGGGATGCAGGGCTGGTTCAACATTCGCAAATCAATCAACGTGATACATCACATTAACAAAAAAAAAGAGAAGAACCATATGATCCTGTCAATCGATGCAGAAAAGGCCTTTGACATAATCCAGCACCCTTTCTTAATAAAAACCCTTGAGAAAGTCGGGATAGAAGGAACATACTTAAAGATCATAAAAGCCATTTATGAAAAGCCCACAGCTAACATCATCCTCAACGGGGAAAAACTGAGAGCTTTTTCCCTGAGATCAGGAACACGACAGGGATGCCCACTCTCACCGCTGTTGTTTAACATAGTGCTGGAAGTTCTAGCATCAGCAATCAGACAACAAAAGGAAATCAAAGGCATCAAAATTGGCAAAGATGAAGTCAAGCTTTCGCTTTTTGCAGATGACATGATATTATACATGGAAAATCCGATAGACTCCACCAAAAGTCTGCTAGAACTGATACATGAATTCAGCAAAGTTGCAGGATACAAAATCAATGTCCAGAAATCAGTTGCATTCTTATACACTAACAATGAAGCAACAGAAAGACAAATAAAGAAACTGATCCCATTCACAATTGCACCAAGAAGCATAAAATACCTAGGAATAAATCTAACCAAAGATGTAAAGGATCTGTATGCTGAAAACTATAGAAAGCTTATGAAGGTAATTGAAGAAGACTTAAAGAAATGGAAAGACATTCCCTGCTCATGGATTGGAAAAATAAATATTGTCAAAATGTCAATACTACCCAAAGCTATCTACACATTCAATGCAATCCCAATCAAAATTGCACCAGCATTCTTCTCGAAATTAGAACAAGCAATCCTAAAATTCATATGGAACCACAAAAGGCCCCGAATAGCCAAAGGAATTTTGAAGAAGAAGACCAAAGCAGGAGGCATCACAATCCCAGACTTTAGCCTCTACTACAAAGCTGTCATCATCAAGACAGCATGGTATTGGCACAAAAACAGACACACAGACCAATGGAATAGAATAGAAACCCCAGAACTAGACCCACAAACGTATGGCCAACTCATCTTTGACAAAGCAGGAAAGAACATCCAATGGAAAAAAGACAGCCTCTTTAACAAATGGTGCTGGGAGAACTGGACAGCAACATGCAGAAGGTTGAAACTAGACCACTTTCTCACACCATTTACAAAAATAAACTCAAAATGGATAAAGGACCTAAATGTGAGACAGGAAACCATCAAAACCTTAGAGGAGAAAGCAGGAAAAGACCTCTCTGACCTCAGCCGTAGCAATCTCTTACTCGACACATTCCCAAAGGCAAGGGAATTAAAAGCAAAAGTGAATTACTGGGACCTTATGAAGATAAAAAGCTTCTGCACAGCAAAGGAAACAACCAACAAAACTAAAAGGCAACCAACGGAATGGGAAAAGATATTTGCAAATGACATATCGGACAAAGGGCTGGTATCTAAAATCTATAAAGAGCTCACCAAACTCCACACCCAAAAAACAAATAACCCAGTGAAGAAATGGGCAGAAAACATGAATAGACACTTCTCTAAAGAAGACATCCAGATGGCCAACAGGCACATGAAAAGATGTTCAGCGTCGCTCCTTATCAGGGAAATACAAATCAAAACCACACTCAGGTATCACTTCACGCCAGTCAGAGTGGCCAAAATGAACAAATCAGGAGACTATAGATGCTGGAGAGGATGTGGAGAAATGGGAACCCTCTTGCATTGTTGGTGGGAATGCAAATTGGTGCAGCCGCTCTGGAAAGCAGTGTGGAGGTTCCTCAGAAAATTAAAAATAGACCTACCCTATGACCCAGCAATAGCACTGCTAGGAATTTACCCAAGGGATACAGGAGTACTGATGCATAGGGGCACTTGTACCCCAATGTTCATAGCAGCACTCTCAACAATAGCCAAATTATGGAAAGAGCCTAAATGTCCATCAACTGATGAATGGATAAAGAAATTGTGGTGTATATACACAATGGAATACTATGTGGCAATGAGAAAAAATGAAATATGGCCCTTTGTAGCAACGTGGATGGAACTGGAGAGTGTAATGCTAAGTGAAATAAGCCATACAGAGAAAGACAGATACCATATGGTTTCACTCTTATGTGGATCCTGAGAAACTTAACAGGAACCCATGGGGGAGGGGAAGGAAAAAAAAAAAAAGAGGTTAGAGTGGGAGAGAGCCAAAGCATAAGAGACTGTTAAAAACTGAGAACAAACTGAGGGTTGATGGGGGGTGGGAGGGAGGGGAGGGTGGGTGATGGGTATTGAGGAGGGCACCTTTTGGGATGAGCACTGGGTGTTGTATGGAAACCAATTTGTCAATAAATTTCATAAAAAAAAAAAAGTAGCAATCAAGTAGAAGGAAAACGTAGGTCAGATGTGTATTATAAGCCAGAATACAGTAACTACATTAAGTGAGATTAACTTGGCCTGCTAGAATATTTTATTTTTCAGCCATAGGACCAGGAAAAAGCCTAATGAAAATGTATTTGGGTTGTGTTCTAAAGAAATATATAATCTTACCAGGTAGAAATGGAATAAAATTGAGACAGAGCTGGGTAAGGAGCAGTATAAGTCAGGACATTGTCAGAAACTTAGCAGACTTGTTCAAAGCATGGAAAACATTTTTTAAAAGTTTATTTGTTTATTTTGAGAGGGAGAGAGACAGAGAGAGACAGAGAGAATGGGTGGGGTAGAAGCAGAGAGACAGGGGGAGAGAATCCCAAGCAGGCTCCATACTGTCAGCACAATGGCCAACATGGGACTCGATCTCAAGAGCTGTGAGATCACGAACTGAGCTGAAATCAAGAGTCCGATGCTTAACCGATTGAGCCACCCAGGTGCTCCGGCAAATTTTTATTCAGTAGTTGTAGTGAGGAGATGCTTACAGGGGCAGGTAGTAGTGAAAAACAGTGCTACAAAGTTACATTGGAACCCAGTGGTGGAAGATCTTGAATTAAAAAAAATAATAATAATAGTAAGTCTAGAATTCATTTGATGGGCAGTGGAATACATTTGGAAGAAGAGAGTGTCACATATAAAGCCATGTTTTTATTCTGGCAATGCTTTATTGTGTTCATTGAAAATAGACAGGTGAGTGGAGGCAGGGAGTCTGATTAAAGATTCTCAAGATTCATCCATATAAGTAGCCAGAGCCATATAAATGAAAGGCAGAAAGACATTTTAGAGATGGCCTTTGAGCGATTTGGTGCCTGGAGGGTGATGCTGAGCAGGGAGGATTCAGGGATGGCCCTAAGGGTTTGTGCTTGTTCCTGGTGGGTAATGGTGCCATAGACAGAGACAAGAATGGCAGCAGTGGGAGGGGATGATCACTTCAGCCTGGGATATGTGAATTGCACATACTTACAAGATACTCAATTCAAAATATATTCTCTCACTAAGGTGAAAATGTTTATCCCGTCTTATCCAACTCCAAAATGATCTCTCCTCTTAGAGTCCTTTTGAACTCTCAATTGGGCCATAGAGTTGACATATAAGAGCATGGTAATCACTGTGAAGCTTTTCAAGTCCCACTCCTAGATACTATTAAAATGCTACCTGGGGCCTAATGTCCACCAAAGGCAGAGATCACTCACATGACACCTTGCATCATCTCTGTCTCTGGTTGCTTGCTACGCATTGCTTTTCCTGTTCTGATTGTGTTCACCTTCTAGTAAGAGAAAACTTGATCTGAAGTGATGGAAGAAGGGATACATTTTCTCACTTAACAAGAATCCTGGCATCTGGACAGTAGAAAACTGCTTGTTTGGGCTCAGATTGCACATTTGGCAATATCAGAGTTAGCTTCTCAGATCTTTTGCTCTTTCCCTCACACTTGCCAACTTCTGGTTACAAGATGGCTGCTGCTGCTTCACATACCCCATCATAACCCAAGGAAGAAGGAAAAACAGTGGGACCGCCATTTCTTCCTCTTTTATTGGGAATAGGATAAGTATTTCCAGAACCTCTAGCAGATTTCTTTACTCACCACATTGTCCAGACTGATGTCACATGGCTAGTTGCAAAGGAGACTTGGTTAGGCTGGTCATATCACCAGCCCTAGAAAGGAGGAAGAGTAGAGTGGATATTAACAGTGTCTCCAACACTTGTGTTTCCTGCTATAGTGTGAACACTTTGAAGGCAGGGACCATGTTCTGTCAGGCCCTATGCCCATATTATGCCGTGCCCTCTTCCTTCCCTGGAACTTTGCTGGACACAGGAACGTCTGGGAGGGAAAGAGCTTGAGAAACTAATCCTTGCCTTTTATGCTAAGCACCTTCTTTGTTAGTTCCTCTGAGCAGCCTTAGGAATGTGGGAGCTTCTGGATATATTTTAGAGAGACTTTTTTCAGCACCTCTTAAAAAAATAAAAATTAAAAAAAAAGAAAGAATTAAGGAAAAGCAAAATTTAAAAGAAAAGACTACATGCTGGGAGGAAATCTATGCTGTTGTAAAAATAGAATAGGGCTCAAGTGCATTCTTCAGTAATGAATGCATGAAAAGAAGCTTCTTAAATTATGAATGTGGCTTCTCTTGTTTATTGCCCAGTAATCCTGTTTTATTGATTTCTGTTTATTTCCAATCACCTAGAATGAGAAACTATGTTGTTTAGAGATCTTGATCCCCAAAAGATTGTTTAAAGCTACTCGGCTCTATTTAGTTGTTTATTTTTTGCTCAAAGTGATCGAATCAATACAAATACAAACAAAACACCTTTTCCTTTGCTCTCTAGAAGACTAGGGGAAAAAAATACAGGAAAGCTAAATAAAGATGCTTGGATAAAAAAAGTCCCAGCAAATGACATATTGATTTCTTTCAAAGAGTCAGAGTGTAAATTAAAAATATTCTTCTGACACAGTTTTTAAAGATGCACCGACTCAGCAGTGGTGGCACTTACTGACTTTCTCTTCCTAGAGGGTCAGTTTGGAAGCACATCCCACTTTCCCAAGATCCCGAAATAACACGATTCATATTTCATGGCTCATATATGCATATGTGTATTATTCTTACCAGAAGAGTAGAGACTCTCCATCTGTCCTTATTTCACTTAAAAAAATTCTTTTAAATGTTTGTTTATTTTTGAGAGAGAGAGAGAGAGAGAGTGCACACATGTGTGGGAAGGGCAAAGAGAGAGGGAGACAGAGGATCCTAAGCAAGCTCTACGCTTACAGCACACCATGAATCATAAGGTCATGACCTGAGCCAAAGTCAGACGCTTAACCAACTGAGCCACCCAGGTGCCCCTTTATTTCACTTTTTTGATGCATGTCTCTTCTACTGACATTCTACCTTCACCTTACTGATGAATAAGCTATAATGAAAGGAAAAAATCTCTGGGTGGTGTTTTCCCTTTATATTTGTTATTTTTAGTGTAAGTGGTTAGCTAATAGAAGTAAGAAAGGATGCAATAGATTTCCTCAGTTATTATGTTCTTAGAACACCATTGCCTTCTCTCTGCTTTCTAAGCAACTTCTGATTCAAAGAAAAAGCAATAGCCTGTTGGAGACCCACTTATTCAGCAGATATAACACACTCAACACTCATATCAGAGGACATGGTATGAAACCCTAAAAGACAGAAATGCAAAAGTGGTCACCTTTGGACAAGACTTTATCCATAGTCACTCTTGTCTCGAAGATAATACCAACCTCCCATGAAGAAAGACTGGGGGATTCATTCAGATAAATCTGTTTGATTCATCTCATTTCTTTACATTATGGGTCCACAGAATCCTATGCTCACAGGGCACCAAAAACTTTATATGTAGATGGGGTGGCAAGGAACAGGGCTGGACACACACATTGTATGTATCTCCTTTCCTTATGCACATGCTCCATTGTCTCATTGAACTTCACTTATAAAAGGCAAGTTCAAAATAAAGTGGTTAAGGACTTCAAGATGGTGAGAGCAGAGCATTAAACCAAGCCCAAGGCCCTTGTGAGCACAGAATCCCATGTGACTACAAAGATCTCCAGCCTGGGATTACACCTGTGAGATATCACCCATTTTTACAGTGAATGAATTCTGTTGCCTATAAATTTGGGAAAATGACTAGCCTTGCTATCCATAAGAAATGAGAAATGAATAGTCTTCTTTTCCCACACAAAAGTTCTGTTGTGTTTGCTTTTGAATCTGTATCTAAGATGAGATAATCCACTATGGTATGCTGTAGCCTGGGAATGAGAAAGTGACTTCTGTGGTGTGAGTCCATCTGGATTCCTGAATTTCTCATTCAGCAGGATCTAAAAGACTTTCTCTAACTTGGGATTTATCATACAAATTGAAGAACTTTATTTGAATCCATCCCCCAATATTCTTTGTAGGAGGTTGGAATTGTCTTTGAGACATGAGTAACTGGGGATAAATTCTCAATCCAAAGTCAAAACCCTTTGACTTTTCCCTCTCTTGGGGTTGGATATCATGTTATTCAGTTGGCTTTCACTTTTTCCTTATAGTTCTGGCTCAAATTTACTGCAGATTACCTGTAACTCCATCAGTATTTTATTAAATCATATGTCAAATGCACAAAACTGGCTTTAACTGCTGCTGTTACTCTGACATTTGTATCTGACTTTTCTAATATTATGTCCTTTGGCTGAGTGGGAGATATTCTCTTCAGTGTAATAAGGAAAAAACATCTTGTCTTTTTATCAGTTGTATTTTACATTCAATTCATTGCATTTGATTGCTCTTGGTAAATTTGCTGTGCCACATGCCAAGCTCCTGGTTGTGCTAATGTGCTCTTCCTTCTTGTGTTTATATTGTCTTGAGCTTGCTTTTTTTTCATAGTTTCTTATGTATTGGCATGAATCTGTCATACTTTTAGTTCTTCAAGATAGCCATTCTCAACTGTTTTCTACATTGACAGACACAACAGATGTTTACATGCATTGCACGCTCTTTTCAGTAAAAGTGGCTTTCCTTAGACAAATATATATATATTTATGTTTGACTCCTAACATCTTGCTGTTTTTTCTACTCCTTTCTCTCATGCTCATCTAGCATACCTTAATTCATCAGTGACCAAAGATTGAGAACCATGGCTATTTGCTCTGTACCAAATGGCTACCTTACATCTTTTTTCAGAATTGCTGACCAATATCCAGGACTGGCTTTATCCTGTAACTCATTGCTCTCCACCAACATTTTGGTCTGTTATTAAGCCTTTTAAAGCTGTGATCTCAAGCTGCCAAGAAGGGCTGTTTCTCCTGTGTTGAGTGGTAAGGTTAGGCCACAAAATAGAGGGCCAAGAGAAAAACCATCCCACAAAGTAAATGATTCTATTTTTCCTATTTTCTTCCAAAAACCCATTTCTTCTCCCTGAACTACAGAGCAAGAGAAGACATGGAGAAGTGAATAATGGTAAAATTTCAGTTTAAAAACACACATTGGTCTTCTCCATGACTTTTGAATTTTACCATCCATTAACGGAGACCTACATCACTTTTTATGGATTATATTAATATTTGATCTGGTCACTAGCCTGTTAAAAACAGAGGCTTGATTTTGGTGATAGTATTGGCATAAAAACCTCACTTAGCATGGAAATACCACAAAAAAAAAAAAAAAAAGAAGAAGAAGAAGAAGAAGGCAGTGGCAGGGAGACAAAAATATAAACAACAAAACTAGATTAGGTCTTTGGAGCTTTGGTTATAATTTTGGCATTCCCTTGTAATGGGTAGACCCTAAATACTCAACAAAGTTTGTGGGAAAAACCAAAAGACTTAACAGTAGGAACACAGCCAAGCCTTCCTGATTAGCTGTCTTAGAGAGGACTGCACCAATCGGAAAAAGCTACCCAACCCAGACCTTAGGTGTATGTAATCAATAGGCTCCTGGTCTAGATTCCTAGAGATGGTGTGTGGTTGAGTGGGTGGTTTGTATTTTCTTCTTCCTTGCCTCCTAAATAATATGTAATTTCTCCAGGCCAAGAAATAAATTGAAAGGATTTAGAGGGATTTGCTTATCAGTGGAACACCACGTAGCATTACATTCCTCCTGCTTTGGGGAAGGTACATTGAAGTTTGGTTAATCTTCTGTGGTTCAATACTCCTCTTCCCTCTGTCAGGCTGCCTTGAATAACAGATAGATTAATCCCCCTTCTACCCACTCTCTTCTTCCTCCTCCCTCCCTTTTCTCTTGATCCACCCTTCCTTTTTTGAGCAGATGGAAGAAATCTTAAAACTGGAAAGAAAAGAGGGGCGCCTGGGTGGCGCAGTCGGTTAAGCGTCCGACTTCAGCCAGGTCACGATCTTGCGGTCCATGAGTTCGAGCCCCGCGTCGGGCTCTGGGCTGATGGCTCAGAGCCTGGAGCCTGTTTCTGATTCTGTGTCTCCCTCTCTCTCTGCCCCTCCCCCGTTCATGCTCTGTCTCTCTCTGTCCCCAAAATAAATAAACGTTGAAAAAAAAAATTTTTTTTTTAAAAAACTGGAAAGAAAAGAAAAAAAAAAAGATGCCACACCACATTTATTTATGTAATCCTAGAAGACCTCCAGGATAGAAAGAAAGACCCCCAATCCTTGGCACAAAATTTGGCTAAGCTTAGCTTGGTTCTTCCGCTGTTAATTAAATCTTCAGTCTGCAAAGGGATTTCCTTAAAGGTTAATTCATTAGTAAAAGTTACTATACATCATGTTGTTTTTTATCCTCCTCCAGTATATGCAATGTGGAAAAGAAGAATAAGAATATGGAGGCTGTTGAGGATGAGCAGAGTTTAAAGGGAATCTGGTGGTACTATTTGGTTGGATTCCTATATGATCTGCTCTTGTGAATGACTGTGAATAATCAGTTTTTGTTACAGTGGGTACCACTTATGGACTCACGTTAACTTTACATTTTTGCAGCTGATGGTGTAGCAGCCTATCGGTTTTTCTAGTTTGGCCTGGCTCAAATCCAAGTAATCTGTAAGCTACATGAGGACAAGGACTTGGTCTGTCCAGCCCCCTTAGCACAGCGATTGGCACATCGTAGGCAGCTAATAAACATTTGTTGGGTGAAGACTGATTGAATAAGTAAATGTATGCATACTTAATATCCTATATCAAGAACAATTTTCTGTTTTTATTTTCATATTTATTTTCTTAGCTCCAGTCCAGTTAACTAAATTTGGTGATACCGAATGCCATATCTGTAGCCCAGGGCAATTCTCTTGAAAGCCGCCTCATTTCATGGAAATATGAGTCAAGTAAAATATGTACACATTCATATCTAACTTGGCAAGTGATTATCTCCAGGAGTGGGCAGGGAGAAAAGAGGAAAGGAGTATTTTGAAAAACCACAATAGCTTGAACTTCAGAAGACAGTTTTAAAATTCACAGGGTGTTCCAATAAAGTTATGTGGGCACATAGATGTAAGGCCTGAGGGGAACTCAAAAAGCATCTTAACTAGATGGAACTTGGTCTCTTTGTCTCCATTGTTCAGAGCCCGCCTCATGGGATTCCCTGAGCTTTCACACTCGAGCCTGACAAGTTCAACTCATTTGTTTCATTTTCTCATATTAGTGTCAGTTGTTTGTCTTGAAAATGTCTTGAAAATGACTATGAAGAGGATGTTCAGAATAAAAGGAGGGTATTGATAGTCCCACTCCTAGGTCTTGTTTCTGTATTGGGCTTGAGTTGGAAGAATTGATAGGGTGGTGGGAGAGAGGAGGAAGGGTGAGATTATTGCTTCTAACAAGCTTGCCCAAGCTCCAGGCCTTTTTCTATCTTTGGTTGAGTCTAAAAACCATCCAGTAGTGTGTGTGTGTATGTACTTCAGAGTAAACCCCTTCAGAGTGGAGGATCTATAAGCATCAATCCAAAAAGGGGCTATGCAATGGCAACAATTTGATAAAGCCCTAGTAGATAAATTTTAATTGTGATGGTCAAGGTTTCCAAATCTCATTAAAGTTTATAGATTTACCTAGAGTCTTTGGGTTCTTATTTAATTAAAAGTATCTCAGACATGATTTAAATAGAGAATAAATGTTCATAATGAAGCTGTATGATTCCCTCTCTCATATGAGATACTTTAAACCTCAACTTTATCATAGAATAGAAGTATAGAGGGGAAAAACTAAAACACCAAGTATTTTAAGGAATTGAATTCTTTTCAGCATGAAGCAGCTGCAGAGATGTATGGCTGTTTTCTGTGGGACTTCAGAATATTTATGGGCCTTTCTCTTTTCCTTTTTCACTGGAAGAAAGGCGATCATCATTCTTGAGTGTGTTATTTATAATTTCATAAAGCTGTTCTGTGGCAAGACTTATTTTATCTTGCGCTTAATCTCGGTCAAATAACTGTGCTTCCAAGGAGCTGGGCGGAGAAAAATGATTATCCCCCCAAATGATTAGCCTCTTCTCAGTATAAGATAAAGGGCTAAAGGTTGGAATTTGAAGTCACAAATAGGCATCTGGGCAGGAAGGAGGGTACATGGCGAATCTACCTCGAGCTGTTCTGACCATGGTAGCAGACATTTTTTTCCATGCCAAATAACAGATAGCAATGAAGAATGAAGTAGAGCCACCCCTGTGCTGAGATGAGTAGACCCCTTCAGACTAAGTAATTAGAAGCAGGTGATTACAGAAACAATAACTCACTGGAGGAAAATGAGAAGCCAGTTCTGTGAAGCTGAGGGAATTGGAAGGTAAATATACCTATAAATTTACCTGGTGGGTAGAGTTTTGAGCTTTCTTCTGTCCCAGTTTATTCTAAGGTAATTTCAATAAACATTGGTAGAAAAAAAAAAGAATACAAATGCAATAAAAAAATCTTTCAAGAAAAGAATAAAGAGGACTCCTTCCAGACAGATATTTTATTGAAAGTTATTATAATACCTATCTTTAGTTTTATGAATCCTAATACAGAACCAAGTAATTTCAACATATGGATTAAAAATATGCAATATGTATTTTTAAATGGAGTAATATGAATTATTATTTTTAATATGGGACTTGGCTAATGCACAGGGACAGAAGAACATTTTCCTGCTCTTGAGAAGGCAAAGTAAGGCCTTTAATCCGCACTGTGGAGGGATGGCACAGCGAGACCCATGCATAATGTTCTGGAACCATGTATATGAGCTTCCAAAGGAAAGGTGACAGGTGATGCTGATGAGATGTGGGGAGGGGAAGGAGAGATGTCTGACCGGACAGGATATGAAATTCGTGCTCATTATCTGAGTTTTCAAAAACAACAGGATAACTCAGGTAGCTGTTGTTCTGTCATGCTGGTACATCCTTTCACCCCTGTACTACTCCTGGGTATACAAGTAGACTGTGCTTCTTCATGCCTCTGAGCCTTTGCAAAGACTGTTGATTTCATCTAGAATGCCCTTCTCCTCCACCAGCAGCTCTCCATTGTCCCTGCTTCAGGGCTTCCTGTCCCTCAGGGCTCATTACCACCTCCCCCTGCCATTTGCTCTCTTAGCACCTTATGCTTACTCTTGTCAAGGTATCCAGTTTACCCTGTCAAGTTTGCCTGTCTACTCGGTCCTCTCTTCAGAGACTGTGAATCCCCAGAGCAGAGGAACTATGGTTTATCTATCACTTTATCCCTCATAACAGTTACAGTGCTTAACACATAGGTGTTCAGTAAATATTTATTACAGTAATAAGTGAATGGATGAAAGATGAATAAAGCACTTCGATGATATAGTCATATAGCATAGATGGTGGATTTGGGAGTCCATCCACTATCAAACTATTTGGTTTGGAGGCGGTCACTGATCTTATATTCTTTCTTGAGGGACTTACGAATAATGTAGATATTTGACATATGGGAACCATAATGTGTAAATATCTTAAGTTCAGCCATTGGGAATTATGAGAGCTTTAGGCAATTGTTGTGAGGAAAAGATATGAGGATGGCATAGAAGGCCCTTGATAAGCATTCCCAGCATAACTATACAAATGGAAGAACTTCTAAAGCAGTACTCTTCCCTGAAGGAGCATGGATGGTGGGCAGTTAAAAATAGCAGATGTCACTACAAATTTCCACACCCTTGGTTATTATGAGTACTAAAAGTTTTAATATTGTTAACTGCTTAGCTGACATCTGAGTATAGCAAGTATTTAATAAGTGGTAAATGTTATCAGTAAGCATGATTCTAGAAAGTTCAAATATCTTCTCAAGAGTACTAACTTCTCCTTTTCTCTAAGGATTATGAGTAATTATGAAAAATGGTTATCATTGTAGGAAACACACACAAACTAGTACTACTGCTGTATTTTATTTAAAGATAAAATTCCGTAGTTCCATTCTATTCATAATAATTACATCCTGATTCTGTATGTGTCTGCAATAGTGAAACATAATTCACCAGCCATGGGAACCAATAGTCAAAAAGTGTGCCTTTTTCCCCAAAGTTCAGAGTTAGACCCTGAATTTACTTCTATGTAGGGAAAGAGACAAGAAAATTAAAGAGCTACTAAAAGAAAGCCTTGGGTTTTCCAAGAGTAATTTTGGATCATATTGTCATTACTTTAGGAGGTGATTCTAAGTACATATGATCCCAAAACTCTGGTTTGTAATTTGGGGATTTTTTTTTTAATATCAGGGATAGGAGTAGTAAAAAAAATTTTTTTAATCCCTAAATATAGTGTTCTAAATCCTGAGTCCTTTGCAAATCAAAGCTTACTGCCCCTGGCAGAGCCAGGATTTCTGAAACCACAGTGTTCTGTGGCAGGCGTGGTAGCATTGGATGCCAGGTTCTCCAGGCAAACATTGGTTACTGCGTTGGGCAATGAGGGGATTGAGATGTTTGTAATGGCTTTGGGAATTTCATTGGCAGTGGCTGTAATTGGTGATGATGGGGTCTGAGGGACCGAAAGGAAGGGGCTGACTTCACATAAAACCCACACAAATTGTCTGGACCCAGAGCCATGGGAAACAGATTATCTTCCAGTGATTTTTAAGCTCTCTTGGCATCTCTATGAGTGTATTTTTCTTTATCACTCTTCATGACAGATGCAACCAGAGGTGATGAATGAAAGTGGAGTTAATGAATTATCAGTAAGAAAGAATAGTTCTAAAGGGGATGAATATTTGGAGATAGAATGCATAGGTGGATGGAAACTTTATTTAAACTAGGAATGGCAACTAGGCTTGGCATTGCTGTTGATTGATTGATTGATTGATTGATTGATTGACTTAGTCTTAGCTAATATTTACTTATTTTATTTAAAATTTATTTATTTTGAGAGAGGGTGTGCACACACATGCAGGGGAGGGGCAGAGAGAGAGGGAGAGAGAGAATCCCAAGCAGGCTCTGTGCTGTCAGTGCAGAGTCTGACGTGGGGCTCGTTCTCACTAACAATGAGATCATAACCTGAGCCAAAATCAAGAGTCAGACACTTAACCACCTGAGCCACCCAGGCACCCTGCTTCCACTTACTGAGTGTATACCATATGCCAGGAACAGAGCTTCACTTTTAACTTTTCACTTAAATTGATGACAAGACACTATGTTTATCCCAATTTATAGATGGAAACATTGAGGCTTGGAGAAGGGAAGTAACTCAACCCCTGGTCACTGACTATAAGTGTAGGAGCTGAGAGTCATAGCTCTGCTCAGTGAAGAGTCAGTCCTGCTCACTCTGTGGTCTGCTAGACTGCCTGTCATGGACCCTCCTTGAAGTCTAGCCACTATTAATAGGAACTACTGGTAAAATGTACTTCTGTTTCTGGAGGAACATTGTATTCATCCATATTCACATAGAAGATCAGCAGAAATAAAATCTCTGGGAAGTAAGACACAGGGTCAGTTTACTGGGGATAAAGGGAGTAAAAATGTGGAAGAGTGTATGTGGGGGGTCTACATTGGTGGTTGAGCCCCATCTGGGGGACACAAGTGGAGGTGAAGATAGGGAAAGAGAGTGCTGGGGACAGTGTCACCCAAAACACAGTAGCGGGGAGAACTTGTGCAGTACTAGAGGAGGCAGGGGAAAGCTGAGAGGAAAATAGTAAATATCTTTCAACCTCAGAGTCTGGTACTCTTCCTGAAAAGAAACTCTATGTCATATCTTTGGCTAATCAAAATGGCTACAACTTTCTTATAATTGTTAAAAGTTTCCATTAATGTTTCACTAATGCCTTTTTTGGTTTCTATTGGAGTTATGCATTGCTTTCTCACATTCTGAATGACCTTAAATTTTATTGCCTGGCTTTCAGTTCTTGGGATGAGTTCACTAGATTTTCATTTAACCCACTAGCGTTCACTCAGTACTAGGAACCCACGCTAGTTATGCCACATACAGACCATTCTGCAAGGTCCTTATAATGAAGTCACCAACAAGTATAATTGATTATACTTTTGAAGTGTATTCTAGGCCTCTTTTTTATTACCATCCTCTGAGGAATTTTTTAAACAATCTTTTTTTTCCCTAATTGCCCTCGTCCCATAAAATTTTAATACCACAGATATACTATTTGTTTAAGCACTGTGGGCTTTTTGGCAGGTCAGAAACCATTTTAATACCTAAGATCCATCCCCCCTACACACCCAAAACAAGTTTTGCTTCCTTGAGGCAGGTCTTCCCTCCATGCACAACTCATGCTTTAGAACTATCAAAGAATGATTGCGACCCTTCCAAAAATGCTGTTTGCCTCTTATGATTGCCTGTGCATTTGCACAGTTAACGTGTGTTCCCTTACCACTTCCCTTCCCTCAGTAACTGAAAGTGGGCCCTGTACAGGCCCACACACACCAGGAAACTCCCAAGGAGGTGTGCTCACCATCTCTGTCTCTACTGCAAAAACATGGTGGCTCTAGGACACAACTGCCAGTTTTGATTTGCTGGAAGTGAAATGCACACTTCAGTACTGTCTAATTGAAAAAAAAAAAAAGTATGTTTGAAAATCCTCTTTTCTTTTTTTTAATTTTTTTTTAATGTTTTATTTTTGAGACAGAGAGAGACAGAGCATGAGCAGGGGAGGGGAAGAGAGAGAGGGAGACACAGAATCCGAAGCAGGTTCCAGGCTCTGAGCTGTCAGCACAGAGCCCGACGCGGGGCTCGAACTCACGGACCGCGAGATCATGACCTGAGCCGAAGTCGGACGCTCAACCGACTGAGCCACCCAGGCGCCCCGAAAATCCTTTTTTCTATTTACTTGGACGAGGAGCAGGGGTTGAAGTATCTCCCTGTCCAATGTAGAATCAAGATCAATGACATGGTTTAAGGCACCTCTCTACCACTGTCAATTAAGCGAAATCAATTACCTAGTGTGGTTTTTCTACTAATCTTTGTTGTGCCCAGTAATTCTATGCTTAGCGTGTGTACTTCAAAAAGGATGTTCTCTGGAAATACTAAGCATATGGGTTATCGTGTTCATTTCTTTGCTAGGACTGCCATAACAAAGTAGCACAGACTGAGCGGCTTACACAACAGAAATTTATTTTCTCACAGTTGTGGGAGCTGGAAGTTCAAGGTCAAGGTGTCAGCAGGGTTGTTGTTTTTTTCTGAGAACTCTTTTCTTGGCTTATAGATGGCTGTCTTCTCCCTGTGGCTTCACACAGTCGTCCCTCTGTGCATGTCTGTGTCCTAATTTCATCTTTTTATTAAGGACCCCGGTCATATTTGATTTGGCTTACCCTAATGATCTCATTTTAACACAGACCCTATCTCCAAATATTTGTCATATTCTGAGGTCCTGGGGGGCTTAAAACTACAGTGTTTTAATTTTGGAAGACAGAGTTCAGTCCATAATTAACATCATGTAAGAAGAGGTATAAAAGAAGTCTATGTGAGCCACAAGTACAGACTTTGACTAAGCTATATCTGTTCAAATCCTATTTCTTACTAGCCGTGTGTCCTTTCTGAACTTCAGTTCTCCTTAAAAGTATAATAATTATATCCATCCCAAAGGATTGTTGTGAGAATTATATCTAATCAATTAATAATAACTATAATAAATATATATACATGTCTAGCTCAGCATCTGGCTTGTAATTGCTTTTCCTCTTGAATATGGATTCAGACTTCAGTGCACTGAGAATAATAAAATCAGCAAGTCAGTTAGAAATGAAGAATTTATTGAATAACTGTATATTGAGTACTCTCATGCACATAGTAGGACATAAGATCTGTAGATTAATTATTCAGTAGTATTTATTGTGCCTGCAATATGTATCAGGTACAGAAAATAGTCTTCTCATCTCCTGTATCGCAAAGGCCCTTCTTACTACCCATACATACAGTTTTCTGTATTTCTTGCAGCAGATTCCCTGGCACTGGGGAGTTTCTGCAGGATCCAATAGAAAAAAGAAAATGTTTCAAATTGAGTTACTATTGTTGCAACTACATTTTTTTCTGCTGTCCTCAGAAACAGTCCTACCTGTGTCCAGAGGCTGTCATGTGGTATTTCTCTGCTGGCCTACATTACTAATTCAGCTAATTGCAGCAATTACACGAAGAGATCGCTGCTAGCGAGAAAAGCCATTATACTGTTCCTGAACAGACTGCATTCCTCAGCATTCATTAATTATGCCAGCCTATAGATTCACAACCACCAAATCATACACTTGAGACCACACACCATATGCATTGAAACCCTCTCAGAGCTTGCAGTGCCTTTCCGTGCTGGCTTGCACTCGTGTATTGTCCAAAATTTGCATAGCCCTTCTGCTGCCCTTTGGATTCTCAAAATTGAAATTACAGTCAGAAGTAGAGTTAGGCTGTACAATGTGACTTATGGGGATGGGATGATCTTGAGCCTCCTAGAACCATTCTGAGTCTTTCACCTTCTCATAAAACCCATACAGGTTGTCTGACCCCATAACCATTCACAGCCACACAAGAGTTTAAAATTCTTTATCCTACAGCATGCCCTCTTTAGAGAAGAGAAAGAGTAATAATGATGGAAGGCAAGACATAGTGATAAGTCTTTGATGCTTTTGTTCATGGGTTTCCTTATCTCTCTCTCTCTCTCCTCTCTCTTCCCCCACCCCATTATTTTTCCTTTGACACGCACAGCCAACATCAGATGACCTTGTTTCATCTGCTGAATGTTCAAGCGATGATGAGGACTTCGTTGAGTGTGAGCCGAGTACAGGTAGGTTAGGTCAGTCTTGTTTTGCTTGCTTTCTTTTTACATTTGCAAAAAACAATACATACATATATGTGAATATACATGTGTTTTATATATATATTATAGTGTGTTTATGTGTGTATTTCCTATATCTATATATGTATAAGCATACATATATAAATATTAATATATAATCAAAAGCATCAAATCCCATGGAAGGAGCAGATAAGATCCCAGGGAAATTTAAAGTTATTTCCTGAAAACTAAAGAAAAAGCCATGGTGTGCCGCCTAACTTTGAGCAATCAGACACCCAGCTTAACTATGAGAACAAGAAAAGTACAGCAGCCACTGGCAGTTATGATATTGACAGGGTGTGGGATCATGAAGATGTCTATACAGAAATAACATCAAAACACCATGAACCCAAAGTGGAACTATAGAGGTAATTTAAGCCTCATGAATTGTTCTGAGTCTGCATGGCAAACAAAACTGGAAGCCAAAATCAAACATAAATAAATAAACAAATAAATAAATAATAAATACATACATGCATACACACATACATACATACACACATTTTCCATGGGATTTCAACAGCAGTTAACATGGTATTATATTTATACTAATTTTGTTCATTGTGCGTTTAGAGAAATTGTGCAGTATTATAGCTTAGTAAAAACAAAATTAGTACTGAACCATGCCATGTCAATAGCTGAGATGCTTCAAAATGTATCTATTGTGCTGAAGTTGAGAGTTGGCAACTTGATGCTTCAGTGTGTTCCCCATTTGCACCCAGATACATTTTGATCTTTTTATGGTCTTTCTTTATAGTGAGCTATATATGATATAATGTCCAGCAGGCAACTGCAGTCCCTGATTATTTCCTATCAATTTTTCCAAGTCGTCTGTTTTGAGACTTGCTATAAGTTAAACATTTATATATATATAATAGAGAACAGATATCATCGAATTTCTGTGTATGTTTAATAGAATTAAAAGCTGGAGTTGGGTCAAGATCTTATTTCTGCAAAGGCTAAGAGAAATAAATAGAATATTCTAGTTGATTCTTTGGTTTGCTTGATTTTTTTTTCTTTTCTTTAAAAAAAGAGGTGAGCCATTAAACATTTTCTTTTGCTAATTCTGGAGAAATTCAAGGTTTGTGAAAAAAATAATATAACCAAAGAAAAAACCTTCCAATTCTTACCCCAAGATGACTTACATTTTCTCAAATTTTGTTGAAGGACTGACTGGTGTCTTGCAAGTGGCTTTGAATCCAGGAAGTTCTGTGGGTTCCTATCTTTAGCATTACATAGGGATATAATAATAGGTAGGACCTTTCCATTTTGGAGTGTGACCTGTTTCTTTGGGAGCTCAGTTGTGTAGAAGGAAAGTAACTGTGGCCTGGTGGTCAGATTTTCTTTCCAGATTATTAGACAATAATGTACTACATGAGGCTTTAATAATACTGGAGGTTAGATACATCCAGTCTATACCAGAACTTGGACACCAAGTTTTTATTCACTCATTAATTCATGCATTTATTCATTCAATATTTCTGAGTGCTAGGGCAGGGTACAGTGTATCTCTAGAATTGAGGCCCTCCTGTTCTAATAATTTTCATAAATGAGCTGTTGGAAAGTAGAATTAGGAGCTTTGCTACCTAAATTACCTCTCCAAAATAATTCAGTTCAGCAAGTATTTTTTGAGTTAACTGTGTGTTAGGCAT